>NW_017732035.1:170121-174495 GCF_001890085.2 Hipposideros armiger
GGCACCACCGGCCGTTGGCCATGAAGTCCGATCTGGGGACGGACAGCGGGACACTCCTCTCCTGGCCTGGCTTGCATCTGTCACCCCAGAGCCCCCTGCCCTGGCAGATGTTAGGATGGCCTGCGCCCAGGAGTCCTGGCCTCCCAGCAGGCAGGCACCCACCTCCAAACATTCCCACCCTACACGGCCCAGCAGGACGAAGTGGCTCTGATCCTGTCTACCTTCCTTGTAAGGAGAAAATAAAACCAGCGTCTTCCTTCTCTAGAAGAGGACAGGCCACTCGCAGGCTGTTTGCAAAATCAAAGTCCTTCCTCAAGGAGCCTCAGAAACTCAGCCAGTGTCCCTCAACCCTCAGGGAGGTCTGGCTTGGGGGTGGGGACCTGAAGCCCCTCCCTTCCCCATCCAGGACCCCCGCCTCTGCCGGCATCCCCCTCCGGCTGCCCAGCTCTGTGGGGCCCTGGGTGGGGGCACCAGGACCGGCACATCTAGTTCACACCTCACAGGGACTCGGGCCTTTCCGACAGGCAAGGTTGCCTGTGGGTGCAGAAGCAAGTCACAAAAAGCTACTTTTAAAAATTATATTCATTTTTCTTGATTAGAAAAGTAATACATATTCATTAAAGAAAACTTTAAAAATAGACAAAGAAGATGAAAAAAATGAAAAAGCATCCATAATTCCACCGCCTAGAGAGGGGCGCTATCTGCCTTTTTTGAAAAAATGCACGTCTCCTGCACCAGGTGGGCAGGGCAAGAGGTGACCGCCCTCAGCTGTCTCCAAGCTGAGAACACTGTCAGGAGTGACATTCCTGTCACAGATCAGGGTGGCATCTGGCCCACAAGCATGGGACACAGCAGGCCACCGTGGCCCACTCTTCCAGGTAGGGGTCCTGCCACCCCCCAGCAGCCATGCTGCAGACAGCATCTCTGAGGCCAGCAGCCCCCTTCATCCCCTGGGGAGGGCTGACCCCAGCAGGAAGGACGGTCTAGGGGGCCCCAGGGAAGGCCAGCTGGAGGGTGCCCCTGTCCCTCCAGCCCCCACACGGGGGGTCCCAGGAGGACAGCTACCTTCCTTTTCTGCCTCCGAGACAGACAGCCCGGGTGCCTGTGGGGGACCATGGACTGACATCCAAGGGCAGAGCAAGACGACACCCATGACCACACCATTGTCCTCCTGCCACCAGACACCCCGAGGAGAGCACCCTTCTGTGGGCCACTGCCCCCCCCCGGGGGGAAAATGAGGTGGCCTGGGGCCTCCCCGACGTGGGCTGTGCCTTCGTGCTGGTCGAGGACACAAGAACTGTCCCCTGCTCTTTGACCTGCTCAGAGGGCTCCCAGCAGGGCTGGGTGGGCAGACAGACACCTCCGGACGCTGACTGTCCACCCGGCCCATGTTGGCGACCACGTGCACAGCAGCAGACGTGGGCCAGAGGGACAGGCGTGGGGCTGAGTCAGGGCCGGGCGGGCGGGAGAAGAGGGGGCAGGATGGCGAGGGCTGCACCCACCTGGCATCTGCCTCGCTGTAGTACTCTCTCGCCACGATGTCCTCAAAGAGCTCCCCACCAGTGACCCTGTGGGAAAAGCACACAGAAGTCACAGATTCCAGAGGCCCGTGTCACCCCCACCCCGACTCCGCCAGCAGCACCCCTGTCCTATCGCCACCGTCCCCAGGACAGACGGCTGCCCTGGCGCTTGCTCACTCATGGTGGCATTTAACATTTGAGTCCCCACTCCACGACACTGGCACTCAAGCTCAGAGAGTGGGTCACGGGCTCAGCGACATGCCAGAGCGGCCGCACGGGAGGTGGGTCAGGGCCCGTACACTGTCACCCAGGCCTGGGATTCTAGTTCCAGGCTGAGAAGGTCTGCTCCGCCCCCAGCCCCGGGGCCAGAGCAAAGGGGCCAAAGAGCCGGTGCCTGGATGGGCCTCGCTGGCGAGTGAGGTCGCGGGTGTCGAGAGTCCCAGCTCCAGGAGGACAGCGGATATCTGTCCACATGCCCTCGTGCTGTGTCAGACCTGGAGCCCGTGCTTGCAGGGCCTCTGCAAGCCCAGGAAGGGTCCAGGCTGTCCAGGGTCCCCCGGCTGGGAAATGTGGGTGTGCACAGACGGCTAGCAGGGGCAAGGACAGACATGAAGCAGGGAGGGACTCCCAGGACCTGCCCAGGCCCTCGCCCGGCCCGGCAAGCTCTGGATCACGGGAAGACTCCCATCTAGAGCTTCCTGCCTGAGGGGTCCAGAGCTGGAGGGGCACTGCTCACGGCAGCTGCGCTGGCCCCATGTGCTGTGGTTCCCCCTCTGCATCCAGTTTCCATCAATCTTCTAAGGGGGGCACGGGTCAGCCTCATATTTGTGCCCAGAACTCAGGGCTGGGCTGGCCCGTGGCGAGGACGACCTTGGGCGCGGGCACTGCTGGATGGGTGACCCTGGCGTGGTGGGCTCTTAGTGTTGGAGGAAAACGAAACTGAGGGTGTGTTGGGTCGGCACGCCCCCACTCCAGGCCAGACGCCTGCCCTGTGATCTCGTGGGACCCCCAGCAACCCTGGGAGTGAGGACCTTGCGGTCTCACGTTGCCACTGGTGGCAGCTGAGGCTCAGAGCAGGCAAGCCACCGGGAGGCAGGGCTCCTGCAACTGCACACGTGTGTGTGTGTGCGTGCGCGCGCGCGCACGTGTGCACATGGGGACCAGGAGGAACCAGTTCCAGGTCCAGCCCAGGACACACAGCTCTGCACACAGCTCTCAGGCCAGGCCCTGCACGCCCCGTGTCCACGCACAGAGCGGGGGCCCAGGAGCCCTGAGGCCCCGCCTGGCACCAGGGACCCGCTCTGGGTGCCACACCCACAGGAGGCTGCAGCCTGTTCTGGGCAGCTGGGGCCTGTGGTCCAGAGTGGGGTTCACTGCTGGGGGCCTGGCCACTCTTGGGGGCAGTGTTTCCTCCTATTCTCCCTGTCCTCAGACCTTGGCCGACAATGTGGGCAGCTCTGGGCGACAGCCGTGGCCCACAGGGGAGCCCTACCTCTGTCGCCAGGCCTGGTCCCCAGAGCCCTGTAACATTCCCAGGTGTAGGGAATGGGAAACCCTTCAGACTCCAAATCCACAGTCTCCAAACTGCCAAGGGGCCTGCCGCCTCCCAAAGATGATGCCAACCCAGGCGAGAGACGGTCTTCCCAGTTCTGGGCCCACAGCCCTGGCCACCTGGCGTGACTCCAAGTGGTGTCTCGTGGGACACAGGGGTACTGGGAGGTGGCCAAGCCCTCACAGGGACAGTCCCAGCCTCTCTTGACCTGAGGAATCCGAGTGGCCCAAGGCAGCTTCTTTGAGGGAGAGCCCACATGCAGGCAGTCTCGTCACCATGGTGACGGCACTCCCGGCGCTTCCTTGGCCTTGTGGCAGCCTGGAGGCCACACGGGGCTGCCCACAGCCCATGGCCCCTGCCCACCCCATGTCCCCAGAGGCACTGACTCACGGACAGCTAAATATAGTGCTGCTGAGGAGAGCTGTCAGGGAGCGGGGGATGACATCACCGCTTCCAAATCCAGCAGGAAGTGAGAGGCGGCCGCAGTCCCAGATGCATTCTCACTCCGCCCCCACACATGCACACGCGTGTAGCACTCCAGAACACAGACACACGTGTGCACATGCTATTGTAGACACACACACACACGCGAGTACCAGTCAGAGGCACCCCAGTCCAGCTGTGATGAGGACACCGAGGGAGACGGGGGAGGAAGGCTGATGACCTGCTCCTGGGGCTGTCCCCTTCCTCTCCCCACGGCCTCCAGCGTGTCCTGCACGGAGGCGGGGGCCCAGCACGGCCCGTGGACCGGCACAGGCCGCTGCTGTGCAAACCCGGAGGGCGGGGGGCTGGGCAGGGGCAGCTGGGCAAGCTGACCCGGGGCCAGGGGACTGTCCTCCAGGGGCCGGGAGGCCTCAGACCCGCCAGGCACTTACAGATCGAAGACCAGGTAGTGGAACCCTTCCTCGGAGATGCTGTCGTGCAGGCGCACTGTGGGGACAGGAGAGGCCGTGAGCAGGATCAGGGCGGGCGGCGCAAACCCCAGAGGGGGGCCCACCCCTGCCAGGGGCCTGGGCGTCCCACAGCACAGGGCCGGGGTCCAGGTGGGCGGGCTGCAGGCCAGCACGCCCCAGGCGGAAGTCCACGGGGCGTCCAGATGCCCCTCTGCTCTACCAGAGGGGGACCCAGGGCACAGGGGCTCACACACCAGGCCCCAGAAAGGAACCCCAAGGGGCCTCTCAGGACAGGGGCACAGAAGGCTGAGGGGCAGGACCTCCAGCAGGGACACCCGCCCACTGAGGCATCGCTTTCAAAGCTTCAGGCCCAGGGGCCGAGGGGCCGCAGAAGGGCAGCACAACCATG
>NW_017732035.1:176290-178988 GCF_001890085.2 Hipposideros armiger
CTGTCTCCTCTGCCCAGGTCCCACCTTGTCTCTGAAGAGAAGCTAACCCACTGGGATGGGAGGCTCTGCCTGTGCAGCTGCCGCTCGGGGCCCAGTCTGTGTACCCCACTCCCAGCATGACTGCTCAGCCAGCAGATGCCCTTGTGCCGCCCGTGTGGTTGTGAAATGCACCCCCAAAGCCTCCGCTTTCCTCCTGTAAGAGCCGGGCTCCCTGGAACACGTGTGTGGCCTTCAAATGAACAGAATGAGGCAGGCTGGCGGTGAGGCAACCCGACCAGATCAGAAAAAGGCATGGCGGTTCCTTCAAAAGCCAGCACACACCGGGCGCACACCCAGGGCGCAGGGCGGGACTCACACGGGTCAGCACGTCCACGGCAGCACCCGTCACAGCAGGCAGAGAAAAGCCAGATGCCAACGACAGCTGGCAGAGGGGCCAAGAGGGGCCCACACACAAAACACACTTGTGAAACAGCCCAGGACATGGGGGCATTCACACCCCATAAACAAGGAGGCTGCGTCTCGGAGTCCAGCAGCTGTGAGTGGGGAGACCGGGCTCAAAGCCAGGTCTGTGCATTCCGACACCAGCGCGTCATCTGGGAAAAGGGGGGACTTGACAGCTATGCCCCACTCTCCATGGAAGTCATCGCGGTTCCTCCCAGAAGGTCCCACGTTACAGAAAGGGAAACTGAGGCTCGTCCACTCCCCACACCCTGAACACAAGTGCTTCCTGAGTCAGCCAGGACAGGAAGGCGGGCACCAGCCCTCCTCACATCCCCCTAGGAGTCTCACTAGCTAACCACTCCTCAAAGTCCACAAAGAATGTTCCGTCTGAACCCCCCAGTCTCGGCTCTGCCTCTCCTGGGTTCTGGAATAAAGCTGCCACAAGGACTTCGGGGACCAGTCGGAGCTGACCCAGAACCGCACTAAGCATCCAGGCCAGGCAGGAGGTGTTTTGTTGAAGAGCTGTCCCAGAACACCAGCTCAAAGAACACCTGGATCTTGTCCCCTAAATAAGAGGATTCTCAAAATAACTCAGACTGGGGGCCCACCCTGGTGGGTGCTCAGGGGACACAGAAGGGGCTGGCGAGGAAAGGGTGTGGGCAGAGCTGGCCGGGAGGTGGCGTCTGCTGGAGCCCCAGCAAAGAGGGTCAGTGGGCGCCTGGTGGAAGAGGTGCCACAGCCGGATGGTGGGGTCCGGCTGGAGCCGGCCGTCTGCTAGGACGTCCCCGAGCCAGTGAGGTGTGGGTTGGATCCTTGTGGACATCGGTGGCAGAATCCCAGGTGCGCTGGCAACACTCAATGACTTGGGCCCCCAGGACGGAGTCGGGCTTTCTGGGGGCATGTCAGGAATTTTCACACTAGTGACGCCAACAGACTCAGCCTTGAGATTAAGAAGGCGTGGGCCCGGGTACCCAGCACGCGGGAGACCGGCCTCGCCGTCCCCTGCCCGCACCCAGTCTGGGGTCTGGGCCAGGACAGTGGAGAGGACCCAGGATCCTGGAGGGGCACCGCCAGAGGGGCAGGGCTCCCAGGACCAGCTGTGAGGACTGGCCGAAGCCCTGGTCTGGGCGTGGCATACGTGCCCCAGGCCAGGGCCCCCAAGCCAGCCGCTCAGGGTGGCCTGACGTTCCTTTTAAACCGAGTCCTGGGCCCCTCCCGGCACAACCGCCTTTGGTGGGCGATGCTCCCTGGTGCCGAGGGCTGTGTCCCCTCAGGCCTCCTGGCTGCTTCCCAGCATAGGCAAGGCCTGGGTCCTAGGCCCCCAGGAGCCCCTAAAGGGACCAGCGATGGAGGACACACGTGTGCTCCTCTCACAGGGTGGCAGGCAGGGGCCAACACGGAGCTGCAGGTGTGAGGGGCCAGCAGCGAGGCCGGGCAGCTGGGAGGGGTCAGCGTGGCCTGGGGTCCGAGCAGCTGCTTCGACTGTACCGCCCAGAGACTTGCTCTGGGGACTCAGAAAGAAGGGACCCACCGGGCAGAGAGGCCACACCTCGGGGCCAAGGCCCGGCTCTCGCCCGAGGCTGCAGTTGTCTCTGAGGGGCAGCTGACCGGCAGGATCCCCCCAAACCGCAGTTCTGGGGGCCTGGGCTGGTGGGAACGGCAGAGGTTCTGCAGAACCAGACCTCAGACTTCGGGCCAGCGCTGCACCTGGTGGGGTCCTTGGTTTTCAACCTTTTTTCTTTGTAATTGGGCGTCTTGTGGCTGTTCTAGAGCCACAGGATGTCCAGGCCCCTGCACAGTTCTAGGAAACCATGGCTTGGAGTTACGGGGCGGTGGGCAGGAACCCGCCCAGGCAGCCCAGCCTGGGTCCCTGGCAGGGGCTGCTGACCTCGATGACCCCTCAAGGAGGAGGGAGGGACTTCAGCGCAGAGGGAAAGGAAGTTCTGGTGTCTCTGGAAGGGGCAGGGCTGCTGCCCCTGGGAAGGCCCTCCCCGCCCCACTCCCACCCGGCCGGGGCCACTCACCGATGTTGGAGTGCTTCAGGAGGCGGCAGATTCGGGCCTCTCTCTCCAGCTTCTGGTGATCTGGGGACAGAAAGGGACAGGTGTCACCTCTTGCCCCAGCAGCCCATCACCCCCCATGCCCAGCACCACCCAGGTCACCATATGCCAACAGGTCACCAATCATGAGACTCACAGCCGGGGGGACCCACCACCACCCGTGGCTTCCACCTGCAGAGTGGATGTGTCTACGGCCC
>NW_017732035.1:184418-185832 GCF_001890085.2 Hipposideros armiger
CCCTCCTGGCAGAAGGGACCACACAGGCCCTGGGGAGGGGGTGGCCCAGGAAGGGGGCTTGGGGTGAGCTGGGCATCAGCCTGGGGGGGGGGAGGAGGCAGAGGTAAGACCCAGAAAGTCTCACCTGCTGTCTCAGCCCCACCTGTGAGGTCAGCCCCACCTGTGAGGTCAGCCCCACCTGTGAGGTCAGCCCCACCTGCGAGGTCAGCCCCACCTGCAAGGTCAGTTCTTTACCTATGAGGTCAGCCTGACCTGTGAGGTCAGCCCCACCTGCGAGGTCAGTTCTTTACCTATGAGGTCAGCCTCCACTGTAAGGTTACCCTCCCCCACCCCCCCGGGGTCAGCCCACACCTGATGAACCCTAACCCTCCCCAGCTGGATAAAATCCAGAGCGGGTGCCCCAGGCTCTGCACTGGGGCTGTGGGCTGAGCGTCTCTGCTTCTGTGGGACTTGGTTTCCAAGGCTGTGGACGACTGAGGGCGTGGGGGTCCCCGAGAATCAACGTAAGGACATGATGCTGCTGACGTGATGAGTGCCCAGGTCCCCTGCAGGCCCCCCCACGCGCAGCCACTGGCCATGGGTCACTTGCGGGACACCTGCTTCCTGGGCACTCACGGCCAGTGAGCACTGACCAGCTCACAGGGTGCCTGCCTGAGGCAACAAGATCACCCCCAAACAGCCGCTTCGTGACAACAGTGAGCTGGGGGGGGCAGCGAGAGCCAGAAACGCTGAGCAGGCCCCGGGGCCCAGCGATCTTACCCCACTTAATTCTCCTCTAACTGTTTTTCTGAACAGTGGTTTAATAATCTCTAATTATTCAGAACATTCGCAGAGTCTGAATGTCTCACAATCCTCTACTTAATTAAGTATTAAAATTTAAAAATCTCACTCTCAGCCTCTGGCACAAGCTGGGGCGGATGGGCAGTGTCCTCTCGGACCGAGAGCTGCCAGTGACCGGGGGGCAGTTTTCTGTCCCTGCTGCATGCTGCTGTGTCCTCCTCTGGCCGCTGCCCAACCGTCCAAAGCCTCGAAGGACCAAGGCTGTCCCCTCAGCCTGGAAGTGGGGGGACCGCAGCTCTCTGCCGGGGTCAATGAGGCCCCTCCAGTTCACTGGACTCAGTGGGTGAAAATGAAGGTGGGGTGGGGGTGCTTCCCCTCTGGCCTCTGGAAGTCCCCACTTCCCCCCTGCCCCTCCATCTCGGGCACCCAGCATCCGGGTCCCCACCTCTCAGGACACAGCTGGCGCAGGCCTCTCGGAAAGGGCTTCCCGGGGACGGAGCCACACAGGCAGCCAGGCTGGGACCCCAGGCTCAGGACCCTGTCTCTGCCGGGAGCACGTCTGACCCTGTGGGACAGGTGCAGGTTCCAGGTGAGCACCAGGCCTCAGAAGCAGAGGTTCCAGGCCCCCCTCCTG
>NW_017732035.1:186097-186724 GCF_001890085.2 Hipposideros armiger
GCCCAGGAAGACACTGGGGCCTGCATGGGACTCGAGGCCATGTGCACGTGGACACATTTTTAAAAATGTTTTTTAACATTTAAAAGATAGTTGCATATTATTTTAATGGTTTAGAAGAAAACCTAGCTAGCACATCAGACCCACGATTTCACAGACAGGGCTAAGTAAAGAATGAATTGTCACAGAATCTATTTAAATAATAGCTAAGTAAATAACCTGGGGGTGGCGTGCAAATAGCGCCCCACGGTTCCGAAGGAGGTGCGGGGAGCCCTGGGTGAGGATGTGACACAGCTCAGTATGGGGGGAGGGGGCGCCCAGGGACACCCCCACTCTGTTGGGGCCACGGCTCCTCTAGGGCCTGCGCCCTGAGTCCCAGGCCAGGGTCTATCATGGATGGGGGGGCCTCCTGGACCCCATCGGAAGGCCAGGGCCCGTGATGTGACGTATGGGGGGGGCGGAGAGGAGCTAGGGGGAGGCTGGGGGTGCCCCTCTGAGTTGAGGCTGGTAGGCTGTGCTTAATCTCACAGGGCGTTGGGCCCAATTTAACAAGGCTGTGGACGATTCTGGATTCTGTCTGCCCTGCTCTGCTTAATCTCTGTCACCCCAGGGCCCGTGGAGGCAGCAAGG
>NW_017732035.1:192205-195812 GCF_001890085.2 Hipposideros armiger
GCTGCCCTCCTGGCTCCCGCACGGTCCCTGGCAGCAGGGTTGAGGGACAGGAGGGACGTGGGTGGGCGTCTGGCCCCTCGCCAGCTACCAAGCAGCAGCAGTGCTGTCATTGGCAGGACGTCCCCGAGGCGCTGGGTGGGGGTGGAGGGGGGATGAGGGGGAAACAGGAGCCCCCCCTACCCCCACCCCCCGCCAGGCTCAGCCGGGGACAAGCGGGAC
This sequence comes from Hipposideros armiger, assembly GCF_001890085.2. NCBI lineage: Eukaryota > Metazoa > Chordata > Mammalia > Chiroptera > Hipposideridae > Hipposideros > Hipposideros armiger. The sequence continues at coordinate 192,425 of NW_017732035.1, forward strand.
CACCTCTCGAATAAGGAACCAGCCCAGCCCATGTTTCAGAACGCACTCTCCTCCCGGGGCATCTGCTGGACACCACGGTCCCCTGGGGCCCCCGCCAGCAGGAGGGTCTCCCACATGCTCAGCTCCCCACCCTGCCTGGAGGAGGACACAGGGACGCAGGGGACTGGCTGTGGTCATGGGCCACCATGGCTGTTGCACAGAGCACCCGCCAAGCTCAGCAGTTCCCGGTCACAGACCCGGTGGGGACCTGACCGTCATGTTGGGGTCAGGCCCCTGTCCTGGGGTCACTGTCCACTTCTGCACTGAAGGGTGGCCAAGGCCCCAGGGGAGAAGGGTGCCCACAGGGAAGGGGTGGGCGTTGGCCTTTTGGGGGGTGACCTGGAAGCAGCCTGCTGCCTCACTTGCCTTGTGACCAGAGCCTGGGGGCCGGGCGCCAGCCAGAGACAGAGTCCCCTGGGGAGAAGGGGGCGCCAGGCCGATGCTGACCGCCTCGGTGGGGGGTGTTCAGGGGAGCCAGTTCCCACGTCCAGTCCGGTGTGTCCAGCTGGGCCTGCCCTAGGTCAGGGCACAGCAAGCCCCAGCCACATCGAGCTGGGGGTGGCCTGTGTGTGGGCCTCAAGGGGCCGTGGGGACACTAGACGTGGGCCCCTGAATGGAGCCAAGCCTCCTGGATGAGTCCGTTTGGACCGGTGAGGAGGCTGGGGGTTCCCAGAGAGGCCGCTTCCTCCTCCGCCTGCTCTGCCGCCTGCACTGGTTTTGCTGCTTCCCCCTCTGACCTCTGACTTCTGGCACAAGCTGAGCACTGTCAGCACCAAGTCTTTACCTCACGTCCCAAAGGCGCCAAGTCCCCAGGAGCTGAGCACGGGAACCCAGGCTGGCAGCCCTTTGTGCCCCTGGTCAGAACCTGATAGAACGCGGGGCCTTCACGCCATGCTGGTGAGCCCGCAGCCCCGTGCACGCTGCCCTCGGGGTCCCAGGAAGGGGGTGGACCGGGCTGGGAGGACGTGGCAGGGCAGAGGTGGCTCGTCCTCTCCCCGTCCCCCATCTGAGCCCAGGGTGACCGGCTGCAGGGAGGATGTGGCTTTAGGACAGAGTCACCCAGTTGGGGCTCCCACGGCCCTCAGTCCTGACCGGGTGGGCTCACGGGGCTGGAAAACGTGGGACACGCCAGCTGGACCCAGCGGCAGTGCGGGGTCTGCACACAGCCTAGCCACGGGGCCCTGGACGCTGTGGTCCCTCTACTCGGGGCACAGAGGCACTTGTGGGTCCACCTGGACCAGTGGTTGCTGTCCGGCTCTGGGATCCCCAGAGCGCCCAGTTCAAGCTGCAGCCCCTGGGAAAGCGCCAGCACTGACACCAACGAAAAGGCGGCTCCTGTGTGTGTTCTGTGTGAAAACACAAGAGCAGACCCAGCCCCTGCGTCACCCAGCTGCACCCCACCAAGGTGTGTCTGTGTCCTGCCTCCACCTCGCTGGGCCAGAAAGGGCTCGGGGGGGGGCGCTGACCGGCCGCCAGGCACCATGGTGAGGCCGCCAGCACCATGGTCCTCACCACGCCGCGGTGCTGAGGCCCCCGGGCTGTTTGCCGGCCACCTGGGGACCCGCTGGGCCTTCCCAGGCCACAAGGCAGCTAGGTCCCCAGAGACCTCTCTCCATGGGGTCCATGGGGTCTTTCGGCTGCTCCCCTAAGGGAACAGAGGCCTCCCCACTCCCTTTACAGGCCCAGAGCCATCGCCCGACGCTGGAGCAGCTCAGCTTGGAGGCACCTAGTGATGCAAGTCCTACAGTGGCGGCTCCGTACGACGTGTGTCCAGTGGCCTGGCTGTAGGTTCTCAGAGGATGTCCCTCCTCACCAGGCAGACCACATACAGTGCTCGCCTGTCCCCAAGTGGTGGCCGCAGTTCCCCCCAGCGAGGAACTGTTCCAGCAGGCAGATCACACCCCCTGTGGGGATGGGCGCCCATCACACCCCCTGTGGGGATGGGCGCCCACCCTCCGGTCACTACACAGCCACCTCCCATGGGATCAGCGTGCTCCCATGCCCCGGCGTCGTCCTGCTGCACGTGGTTGATGAATTAATTAGAAACATGATAAAACACAAATTGTTCAGTTAATTTGAATTTCAGACAAGGAACACAAATTTGTTGGTATAAGTATGTCCCAAATTCACCTGAACAACAAATAATTTTGTAATATGAGTGTGTCGCACGCAGTTTGGGACATGTTTGTATTCAGATCTTTTTCATTGTTTTTCTGAACTTCAAATTTATCTGCTAAATCTGGGACGCAGCAGCTTCCTTCCTGCGCCCCCTCCTCCCCCTAGGATGTGAGTGGGGGTCCCCCCCAGGCCCCCAGCTCCCCTTCTTAATCCCTCTCCACCTGCACAGAGGGCACTCCCCAACTCCCCATAAACCCAAGTCCTGGCAACAGAGCCTGACAGGGAGGGTCACGTGCATTAAGGTTTGACCCTGGCACTGGGTTAGGGTGAGGGGCCCACACTCCCACCCACCTCCAAGTCCCTAGGGAGACCCCTCCCACTGCCCAGGGTCCCCTGGAGCCCCGACTTGAGGGCAGAGTCCATCAAAAGTTGGTTGGAGGTCTGGGACATAGTCCAAAATCTTATTGTTTATCTGATGTTGGTGCGTGTCTATACTGAAGCCTGGCTCCGCCCCTGGGGTGCTGGGAGCTGCCAGGGAGCAGCCGATGAGTGGGGGAGAAGGGGTGCCCAGGTGGGGAAGGGGCGTCAGGGCTGAAGAGGGGAGGAGGAGGAGGAGAGAAAGCAGACGGAGGGGCAGGAAGGGTGCCCACCACGCATGCTCAGCTGCCCAGCAATGCGGCGCCCCAGCCTCTGGTAGCCCCGTTGGGCGGGTTCCCGGCCACTTCAGCCTGAACTGGGCTGCCTTCTGGGCTGCGGGTCGGGGGCCGGCAGGAAGCCGCACAGACCGGGTGTTGGTGGTGGGGGGGGGCAGGTTCAGCCCCAGACCCCAGAGCCGGCGAGGAGTTCCGCCCCATCACACCTTCAGGCAGAGGTGCCCCCCACCCTCCTGGCAGAAGGGACCACACAGGCCCTGGGGAGGGGGTGGCCCAGGAAGGGGGCTTGGGGTGAGCTGGGCATCAGCCTGGGGGGGGGGAGGCAGAGGTAAGACCCAGAAAGTCTCACCTGCTGTCTCAGCCCCACCTGTGAGGTCAGCCCCACCTGCAAGGTCAGTTCTTTACCTATGAGGTCAGCCCCACCTGCGAGGTCAGTTCTTTACCTATGAGGTCAGCCTCCACTGTAAGGTTACCCTCCCCCCGCCCCCCCGGGGTCAGCCCACACCTGATGAACCCTAACCCTCCCCAGCTGGATAAAATCCAGAGCGGGTGCCCCAGGCTCTGCACTGGGGCTGTGG
>NW_017732035.1:197382-199227 GCF_001890085.2 Hipposideros armiger
CTTCGGGGCCTGGGGTTTTCCAAGCTGGGTGGGGGGCCCCAGCCAGTTCCTGGAGGAGGGGTCCTGGGCATTGCAGGCTGGGTGGTCAGAGGACTGGCCAGGGCCTGGGAGAAGATGGAGGGGTCCCGTCTCGGGCAGCACCTCACACCTCACTCCCTTACCCTTCAAGCACCCCTCAGGAGGAGGTACTGGCCTCATCCCTATGTGACTGCTGGGGAAACCGAGGCACAGGGTGCTAAGTGACAAGGCCGCCCAGCAGGGCAGAGTCAGGGCTGAGTGGTGACCAGACCAAAGCCACCAGGCAGGCTGCCCAACCCTCAGCACGGGGCTGAGAGTTGGGGTTCTCAGACCCTCCCCTTGTCCCCCCACTGCTGCCTTGGCTAGGAAAGCGGGGAGGGTTGGGAGGCCCCCAGGACCCTGTGTGGGGGGACCGGCTGTTTTTGGAAACTTTTCTGTTAGAGAAACATGCTGAACAGCATGGACGAGGTAACAGGTGGCCTGGGACCCCCTGCAAGATACGGGGTGGGGGCAGGGTGATAACTGTTGAAGCGGGGTGGGGGGCTTATTCTGTCTTTTCTCTGTATTTAGAGATATTTGAGACTTTCTATAACAAAGAAGTAAGCAGGAAAACAAAATGCCCAAGACCTCACAGGGCTGGAAAGCACGGGGACCCCAGGGTGCTGGCTTCTGCTCCAGACTGGCCCAGGATGTGCTCAGCAAGGAAACGGGCGGGAGCAGGGCAGGGCAGAGCCCCAGGCACACACAGCTCTGCAGCCCCCGCAGTGTGATGTCCTCAGGACTCAGAGGCAGCAGGCAGGCAGTCGGTCAGGGGGAGAAGGAAGGGGCAGGCGGTGACAGCAAACATGCCTGCAATGTCAGACGTCTGCTGCTCTGACTCCCCCAGCTGGTAGAACGTGTGCGGGTGTAATGGGCAGTGAGGTAACTTTAGCCGGGCTGTGTGGTTCCACAGAAACGTACCCAGGTGGTTTCTGCGTGACCCTCACGAACTCCTATTCATCCTTCAAGACCCGCCCCGTGCCCTCCCCTGGGCGCCCACTGCACTTGGGGTTGCAATGCTTGCTCCCCACTATGTCCACGTGGGAGGGGCTACATGAGTGAGAGGCTCCCTCATTGGTCTCGGGCACCTGTGAGGGTGGGCTCTCTCCTCCTCCTGGGGCCTGGCACAAGCCTCCGGGATGAGACAGAAAGTTCTTCCTGACTTAGGGATGTCACACATGTGCACGCATCCCCCAAAACATCTAACACCGTCCCACCAGAGCGGGCCACCCACTGCCAGGGACCGCGGATGCGGTGGCACTGCTGGGTCACGTGTCTGGCACACGCGCCCCAGGGCTGGTGGGGCCCCGGGCCCCAGAGACTCGCCTGGGGGTCACAGCAGGCAGCCCAGCCCAGCCCAGCAGGACCAGCCTGGGGAGGCCAGCAGAGGCCCAGGCCCCTGGCCGTGAGCTGTGCTTCCGGACCTGCCCAGAGCCTCCCTCCTCACGCCCCCACTCCACCCTCAGGCCCTGTGTCACCCCAAGCGGTAAAAGCACGGAGGACGGGGGCTGACCCTGCGCCAGCACCAGCTGCCCTCTACCTGGGCTGGGACGGGGGTGCAGCCCCTGGAAACTCAGCCCAAAGGCATGGTGGGTACACGGCTCAGTGAGTCGCGCTGGGTGGGACCGCTGTGCTGTCATCGCAGACCCGCGCAGGCAGACATGGTTCCCAGCACCAGCAAGGGAGGGGTTCTGGCCAGGCTGCCTGGGTCAGGCCTCTCAATCAGCTCACGGGGCACCGGGGCTTAGCTCGGCCACTCCTGCCTCACCCCGGGCTCAGAGGACCCGT
>NW_017732035.1:201301-231834 GCF_001890085.2 Hipposideros armiger
TCCCAAGCCAGCTCTTAACCAACGCGCCGCTCGGCCGGCCCTCATTGAACATTTTCCTAATGAACCAGGTTGTTATGATCAGTGGTTGCTCTCAGAGCTGCATCTTCTCTTTTCTAGTTAGTGGGGACCTGGCAGCGCCGCCGTGGGGCTGGACGTGGGGGAGCACTCTAGTCACCCCACATCCTGTGTGATTTTCTCACTAGGTACATGGGTTTCATTCTCAAAATATTCTATTTTATTTAAGAAACAATGTAGAGAAAGGATGGTACTTTTGACTGTGACATGACCGTGACATGAGCTTGGAGCTTCGGAGAGTGTGGTGAGGCAGAGGCCGCTCGGGTTTTTGGTCTGGTCTGCACCCCCTCCCACCCAGGACAGCTGAGAGAATCACATTATCACATGTATGGGCCTGGGTCGCCATCTGTCACGCTCCGGCCCCCAAAGGGCTGGGACACCCCAGCACGGGCTCCACAGGTGTCCGCGGATGGTCAGGTCCTCCAGGGCCTGAATGCCACCTCATGGCTGGACGTTCCAAATAGTCAGGAAGCCAGATTATGGGGAACTTACAGCACAGTGGGTGCAGCGCACAGCTCCAAGGGGCCCCAAAGGTGCGCTGGTGCCCGCAGCGGGGCGGAGAGGAACCCAGACGGGCGGGTACAGGAGTAGCGGCAGTGGGCTGGAGTCCTTGCGGGCTACCGGGGAGCAGGGTGCGCGTAAATAGACGACTGAGAGCCCCAGCCGATGGCTCTGCAGACGCCTGCCCGGGGCTGCCCACTGCCCCACGTCAGACCCTGCTTTCTCCTCCAGGGCAGGCTCCAGGTCTGGGGTGGCGGGTCAGTGTCTGTGATGAGGGCAGAGCCACACGCTGGAGGGAACAAGGTGGCGGAGGCGCAGTGCCAGCATCGGGCAGGCGCTCAGCGATGGGCTCAGGGGAAGCGCAGGGTGGACAGGCCCTGCTCTCAGACACAGGCTGTCCTCGCCCCAGCCCCTGCCACTTAGGGGGAGGGCACCCTCAGAAACCCCCTTGGGTCAGGCTCATCCTGCTGCCTGGCCTGAGGGAACATTCTAGAAACAGCTACCCCCACCCCATCCCCAGGTCTGCCCCTGGGCACCTGCACACCTGTCACAACGGTCACCTGCATCCCCCAGCACAGCCGGGCCTCACCCTTGGGACACAGGCAGCATTTGGGAGCTAAAGGCTCAGAACCTGACCAGTTGTTGTGGGGACGCAGGCCGGGCAGCGTGGACAGCACACCTCACTTGAGTAGCCAGCGAAGGGGTGACCAGCCCACCACAGATGGGCGTGGCGAGGCTCCCACTGCCTGCCCACTGTCAGGCCCACTGCCTCCTGGGGGCAGCGGCCAGCAAATGTGACGCTGCTCTCAGGACCCTGGTCCTGGGGCTGCCGGTTTCCACGTGTGACACGCTGAACCGGGAAGGTCCTGACAGGCGTTCCCTCAGTCATTCCTGCTTCTGCTGTCAGCACCAGGTGCCCACCTGTGCCCTCTCCACCGTGCCTCCGCCTGGACTACCAGCTGTCCGCACAGCTCAGTGGTGGACATACCCAGCTGCTGAACCACTCGGGAGGTCCTGTCCATGTGCCCTGACGGTTCCAGCAAGCGCCTGCCTGCTGGGTGGGAGCCGGAGGTCCCAGGATGGGACAGCTGCCCATCACCCACCGACAGGTGGTGGCACGGGAGCTCAGGGGACATGTCCCCAAACAGCCTGAGTTTCAGACACAGGGCCTGAGGTGGCCCGACTAGAGACCAGCGTGGGAGAACCTTTAATCCCATCGGTGAGCGCCCAGGTCCCACGGTCTCTGCCAGTACCTGGCACTCCCCATCCACGTGTGGGCGCTGCTTTTTGTGTCACCTTTTACATTTAACAGCACTTTAAGCACAACTCCACCGTCTGACCCAGGTCACGCACTTGCCATCTTCATGCAGAGAGCATCCTTGCATGGGCGGCTGAGCGCTTCCTCGATGGCAGGCATCTGGGGTGTTTACAGTTGCCCTTCTCGGAAATGGCCGCCGTGACCTCGGTTCTTTCCGGAGACTTTATGTCCAAAGGCACAATCGCTGGGTGACTTATAACTGACGCCACCAGCCGTGGGGGCCTGTTCTCACCACCGCCCAGCATCCCACCCTGGCCGTTCCCAGGTCTCCCCCCGGGAGCCCCGGCAGCGCCCCAGGCCCCAACCTCTGAGCCTGCGCTGTGCTGGTGTTCCAGGGCCGCTGCGGGAAAGCCCCACAGGCCAAGTGGTTTAAACAGGAGACATGATCGTCTCCCAGCTCTGGAGGCCAGAGACCCAACATTGAGGTACAGGCAGGACTGGTTCCTCTGAGGCCACAATGGAGAATCTGTTCCAGGCCTCTCTGCAGCTTCTGGGGCTCTGCTGGCAGCCTCGGTGTTCCGTGGCTTCTAGAAGCATCGCCACTTTCTGCCTTCACGCTCACAAGGCGTTCTTCCTGTCTCTGTCCCAATGGCCCCTTTTTATACAGACGCAGCCATAGTGGATGAGGCCCTGAGCCAGCACAAGCACATCTTGTGCTGTACTAACTAAATCTGTAACTACCCTCTTCCAGTCAGCTCCCATCCTGAGGCCCTGGGGTCGGGACTCCATACACATGCTGACCCCCAGCTGTGCCTTACGGAGTGGCACTCTTTTCCCAAATGATGTTCCTCAAGTATCAGTTTCACAAAATATTAACAGATATTAGGTGCAAAGGGGTTCTGTGGGCAAGTCAGTTTGGGACCCAGTAAGTAAATCCGGCTTCCTTCCCTCCTTCACCGAGAGACTTCTCAGGGCCTTTCGTATGGTCCTCTGTGCTGTAAATTTCCAACTAGGACGCATGAAGCACAGCCTCTCCCTAATGATCTGACCACAGAAATCTCTATTTCAAAAAGTCTCGTTAGGGCCAGGAGTGGGTCCAAGGGCCTGCTAGTTTAAGGCCTCAATATGGATGTCCCTTGGAAACCCCACGTGACCCACTGGAGACAGCGCCAGACGTCCTCTGAGAGATTGAATCCTTCAGCAAAGAACAGCATGGGGAGGGCGGGACGGGAACGGCGTCAGCCCACGGGCAGTCCGCAGGCCTCCTGAGGACACCCACCCAACACAACAGCAGCCGCTGCCATGGCGTTTTGTGGGCGCGCCGCAGACAGGAAACGCCTGCAGAGAGTCCTCTCTCTCTGCCCCTTTGAACAGGGCACCTGAGCCACCCCCCCCTCGACACCCCTCCCATCAGGGACACCAACCCCAGTCACAAGTGCTGAGGTCCCGCCACTGTCCTCCCAGAGGAGCCAAGAACGTACATTTAGAGACATTTTCTTTACATTTCTGACAACGCTGGGAACAGATGGAAACAGGCAAGCAGCGTGGGGGTGATTTCTGCCCAAATGAGGCTTCTAACAAAATACACTGTACACCCTCATGAGACGGAGGTATAACACGCACAGGTGGTGCATGGCCGCCCGGGTCGACATTTCAAAACCAACTAACATGATCCAGCACATCAACTGACTTAAAAGAAAATCACACGATCGTATCAAGAGATGCAGAGAAAGCATTTGACAAAATCCAAACCCATTCATGACAAAAACTCCCCGCCAACTAGGAATGGAAGGGAACGTGTCCAGCCTGAGAAAGAGCCCAGTGTTACTCAGCTCTGGCTGTTGTAACGAAACATCACAGCCTGGGGCCTAAACAACAGAAACGTATTTTCTCACAGTTTTGGAGGCAGGACATCTAACATCACGGTCCAGCAGGGTGGTTCTCTTCTCCTCACTTGGTAGCCACCGTCTCACTATGTGTTGACCTGGCCTTTCCTCAGTGGATGCACGTGGGGACAGAGCACGTGAGCTCTGGTGTCTCTTGCTGTAAGGACACTAATCCTATCAGATCAGGCCCCACCCTCACGACCTCCTGACGATCCTATCTCCAAGTACAGACCCCGTGGCAGGTAAGGCTATAAATTCTGGGGGGGACACAATTCAGTCCCCAGCAAGCATCTACAAGAAAACCTACAACCAACAGCACCCTTTTGGTGAGAAAGTAGATGCTTTTCCTCTGAGGTTAGAACGAGGCAAGGACGCCCCCCTCACCACTCCTTTTCAGCACATCACACTGGAAGTCCTAGCTGATGCTACGGAAAAGAAAAGGAAACAAAAGTATACAGGTTGAGAAGGAAGAAACACAAGAGTGTTTCTTTGCAAATCATATGATTATCTATGTAGAAAGTCCCAAAGAATCATCAACAACAAAAACTCCTGGAACTAATGAGCTTACAGCAAGGTTGCAGGATACAAGATTAATACACAAAAGTCAACCCCTTTCCTATAAACCAGCAATGAACCAGTGGAATTTGAACTTAAAAACACAACACCATTTATATTAGCAGCAAACAACAAAATATTTAGGTATAAATCTAACAAAATACACACAAGACCTATATGACGAAAACTCTGAACAAAATCAAAACTAAATAAATGGACAGATATTCCATGTTCGTGAACAGGAAGACTCCATATGGCCAAGATGTCAGTTCTTCCCAACTTATCTACCGATTCACCATAATCTCAATAAAAATTCCAGGAGGTGATTGTGTGGCTATCAACAAACTGATTCTAAAGCTTATATGGAGGCAAAAAACCCAGAACAGCCAACACAATATAGGAGGGACTGACACTGCCCGACATCAAGACAAAGCTATGGTAATCAGGAAAGTGTGGTATTGATGGCGAAACAGACAAACAGATCAATGAGACAGAATAGAGAGCCCAGGAATAGACCCCATAAACCAGCGGTTCTCTACCTTCCTAATGCCGCGACCCCTTAATACAGTTCCTCGTGTTGTGGTGACCCCCAACCATAAAATTATTTTCGTTTGCTACTCTATAACTGTAATTTTGCTACTGTTATGAATCGTAATGTAAATATCTTTTTGCTTTCTGATGGTCTTAGGCGACCCCTGTGAAAGGGTCATTCGACCCCCAAAGGGGTCGCGACCCACAGGTTGAGAACCGCTGCCATAAACAGAGTCAACTGACCTTTGACAAAGGAGCAGAGACAAGTCAATGGAGCAAAGACGGTCTTTTCAACAAACGGTGCCTGCTATGGGCTAACTGTGTGTCCCTCAAAGTTTCTATGTTGGAATCCCAACCCTCAAGGTGATGGTATTAGGAGGTGGGGCCTTTGGGAGGTGATGAGGCTGTGGGCACAGAGCCCTCATTAATTGGACTAATGTCTTTTTTTTTCCCTTAAAGATTTTATTGGGGAATTGGGGAAGGGGAACAGCCAAGTTGTTGTCCTTCAATCTTAGCTGTGGAGGGCGCAGCTAGCTCAGCTCCATCTGGCCGCCTATCAGCAGTTCACGGCCGCTTAGCTCAAGGTGCCGTGTTCAAGCTTAGTTGCGGGTGGGCATAGCCCACCATCCTGTGCAGGAGTCGAACCAGCAAACTTGTTAGGAGCACGTGCTCTCACCAGCTGAGCCATCCTGCCTCCTGTTGGCAGCTCAGCAGCTCAGCTCGGGCGCAGCTCACTGGCCCATGTGGGAATCGAACTGGCGACGCTGTTGCTCAGAGCTCGCACTCTTAACCAACTGAGCCACTCGGCTGGCCCAGGACTAATGCCTTTTTAAAGAGACCCCAAGAGATCTCTCTGCCCCTTCCATCGGGTGAGGACACAGGGAAAAGAGCGCCGTCTAAGCAGCAGGCCTACCAGACAATGACTCTGCAGGTGCTTTGACCTTGGACTTCCAGCCTCCGGGACTGTGAGAGACAAATGTCTGCTGTTTATAAGCCGCCCAGTTTGTGGCATTTTGGTTATAGCAGCCCAAACAAAGACAGTACAGGAACTATTGGACATCTTGATGCAAAAGAGTGAATGTAGACACAGACCTTACACATTTCACAAAAATCAAAATGGATCATAGCTCTAAATGTAAAATGCAAAACTATAAAAGTCCTACAAAACATCATAGAGGAAATCTAGGTGACCTTGAGTTTGGCAATGACTTTTTCAGATACAACACCAAAGGCAGAACCCATGAAAGAAATAATTGAGGGGCCGGCCAAGTGGTTCAGTTGGTTAAGAACGCGAGCTCTGAGCAACAGGGTCGCCAGTTCGATTCCCACATGGGCCAGTGAGCTGCACCCGAGCTGAGCTGCCGCCCCGGATGGCTCAGCTGGTGAGAGCACGTGCTCCTAACAACAAGTTTGCTGGTTCGACTCCCACATGGGATGGTGGGCTACGCCCACCCGCAACTAAGACTGAACACAGCACCTTGAGCTGAGTGGCCACAAGCTGCCGACAGGCGGCCGGATGGCGACTGGATTTGGAGCTGAGCCAGCTGTGCCCTCCACAGCTAAGACTGAAGGACAACTTGGCTGGTCCCCTTCCCCAATTCCCCAATAAAATCTTTCAGAAAAAAAAAATTGCTAAGCTCGGCTTCATTAGAATAAAAAGCTTTTGCTCTGTGAAGATGGGGTAGGAGAACCAGAAAACAAGCCACTGATGGGAGAAAATGTCTGCAAAACACACATCTGATAGAGGACTTATAACCAGAATATACAAAGAACCCTTAAAATTAACGATAAAGAAACAAAAAAACCCAATTTAAAATGGGCTAAAGACCATATGCAGATGGAAAATAAGCAATAAAAACATGCTCTACATCACATGACACCAGGGAAATGAATTAAAGCAGCAACGAGGCACCACCGCTCCCCAACAGAGTGGCCAGAACCCAGATGCTGACGACACGGCCAGCTAGGAGGACCTGGGCGCCCACCCAGGGCTGGTGGGTGCCGGCGGTGCGGCCATGTTGGAAGGCGGCGTGCCAGTTTCTTACAACACTAATGCACTATAACCGTTCCACCCAGCAATTGTGCTCCTTAATATTTACACAAAGGAGCCGAAAACGTGTCCACACGAAAAGCTGCACACCTGCGAACACAGCAGCTTTATTCACCATTGCCAAGACTTGGAGTAACTGAGACATCCTTTGGTGGGTGGGTGGATAAACTGTGTCCGTCCAAACAGTGGAACATTATTCAGTGATAAAAAGAAATGAGCTCTCAGCCATGAAGACACAGAGGAACCTTGAATGCATGTGAGTAAGTGACAGAAGCCAGTCTGGAATGGCTGTGTACTGTATGGTTCCACCTAAGTGCCATTCTGGAAAAGGCAGACTATGGAGACAGTGAGAAGGTCAGGGGTTGTCTGGGGCTCAGAGAGGAGAGACGTACAGGGAGCACACGGGATCTGAAATGCTGTCACGATGGACGGCGGCCTTATACCTTTGTGATTCTGTGGAACCACGCAACATAAAGAGAGCCCTACAGAAAACGGACTTCCGTTAGTGACGATGTAGCAACATTGGCCACCACTGTAACCAGTGCCCCACACCCGGACACTAGATGTAACAGTGAAGGGAACTGGGGCAGGTTGTGACCCGGAAAGGGCACCTCGCTACTTTCTGTCCAATTTTTCTGTAAACATAAAATAGCCCTAACAAATCAAGTGCATTGGTTTTTTTTTTGTTTTTTGTTTTTTTTTTAAAGATTTTTATTGGGGAATTGGGGGATGGGAACAGCACTGGGGAATTGGGGGAAGNGGAGACCCCTGGCCCTGAGTCCCTGTGGGTCAGCTGGACCGAGGGCCCGACCCGCGGCCTGAGCACACCCCCCCAGTGACCTGTCCAGGAGACACAGCGAGTGCTCCCACAGCGGCAGCCACAGGGGAGTCACTGAAGGCAGCATGGGGGAGTGGACGGGCGGGGCTGCAGAGCTAGAGCAGTGCCCGCCCCCCACTGTCCCTTATAGTGGACGCTGGATGTCCCACAGCCGAGCTTCAGAGGGAGCAGCAGGAGAGATATGTCCCCTCCAGGGCCAAGAGAAGGAAAGACACAGGACAGTGGGGTTCCCAAGCCTAACCCACAAGCACTGGCCCCCGATAGAGTGGGGGGCGCGGGAGCCTGGGCCCAACAGGACTAGGTGTGATTTGATTTCATATCATTTTTAAGAACATCGGACCCCAGCACACGCGAGGCGAGGCCAGAACAGGAACTGTCTCAGGAGGGTCTTAGTCCAGACAGGAGGCCGGGCCGGGGGAGCAGGGGCTACTCAGCCGAGCACACGCCCTCCTCTGTGTTCTGTCCCCAGAGGCCCCATCAGGACACAGCCTGCCGCCACCCACGCAGCCTGAGAAACCCGGGGCTCTGGGTGACAGAAAAGCGGTCAGCATCTTAAATAGGGAACACTTTCTTGTATAATACTTTCAGACAAAAGTTCATTAAAATGTACTATTCACTTCNAACCGGGGCCCTCTGGCGTTCCAAGCCAGTTCTTAACCATCGCGCCCTCGGCCGGCCCTGCATTGTTTTTTTTAAGTAGCAAGATAAAACAAAGTATCTTCCTGATGAGGACTTAACCTCATGCAGAAAAGCAAATGCCTTAAGAAGAACACTGATGTATCGGACTCGCGCTGAACCCTCAAAGCTCCGGCAGAGGGAGGCCCGCACCGCTGTCTCCCTGCGACCCACAGCGCCCGGCCACCACGAGGGTGGCTGCCCTGTTTGCAGCGTGTCCTTGGGCTCTCCAGCCACACTTCACAGCACGAGGGTGGGAGACAGGCAGGCCCCTCCCTTCCTGCACACTCACCTACCAGGCCCCCTGTTAGGTTCATGGGGTGGGGGGGGTGCAGAATATTCCAGTGGGGGGCGGGAACAAGAGGGGCTGCGTCTGGGGACCTGAGCCAAGTGGAGGCAGAGGGCCCCACTGCGGTGCAGAGAGAAGGGGCCAGGCAGACTCTGTCCCGTGGTCCCCCTGGGTCTGGCCCACAAGCCAGCTCATACCAGCTAGAGAGCCAAAGTTTCAGGCAGGTTGGCCGTGGGGGGTGTATTTACACCACAGGGAAGTGTAAGCACCATCTGTCAGCTCCCCCTCCCCCACAGTTGTTAACACTTACCAGGTCCCACTAGACAGGGGACTGACTACACCAGGGAACAGCGTGGCCTCCTTCTGCACACCCCAAATGCCACCAGTCCCCCCCACCCCCCACCCACACACACACTGTGCATGGGGCAGAGGGCGGACAAGATCCTGAGCAGGACAAAGGCCTTCTGGGGACAGGCAGTCCAGGCTGTCCCTGAGGACAAGAGAGAGGAGAGGGGACAGCCTTGTCAGGAGGGCCATGGGCGGGTGCTGGCCCCGCTGAGGGCTCCGTCCGTCCAGCCTGACCCATGGGCACACGCCACTCCTGGCTCCCGGCGGGTCAGGCCGGTCGGCCTGTGTGCTCCTCGCGCACACTCCCCACCATCTCGCTCCGTGTCATTCTCTGTCTCTCTCCTTCTCCCCCTTTCTCTTGAGTGACCCACATTCTCCAGGAAACCTCAGCAACAATCACACTGGGCCCCATCCCTCAGAAGCTATGGAGGTGACCCGTGGCGGGTCTACATTATGCAAAGACCTCCATGACGACAAAGGTAGGATGGGGGCTGGAGAGCCCCAGCACCGCCCTGGACCCCTCCGTGCCTGGCACCTCCTCCTCACAGCAGGCCGGGGTGCGGGCTGCAGTGGCCTCTGCAGAGTGTGGATGGGAGCGCTACGGCCCCCGGGCTTTGGGGGGCAGCCGGAGGGCCCCCTGCAGCTGGATAGCTCTACCTGGAGGAGGAGGCACACCTGGAATTCTCTCTGCCCACGCAGAGGTCTCAGGCCTGCCCAAGGCCACTTGCCCCCAGGGCCTCGGTTCACCGGCTGCGGGGGGCGGGGGCGGGGGGAGACTTCATCAGCATCTGGGCACCTGGAAGAGCCATCCAAGTGTGTGAAGCCAGGTGAGCTCGGGGACCTGGCAGTGGTGGCTCCAGGGCACTCTGTGGTCTGTGTTTCCACAGCTGACTAAATTTCTGCCTCTTGTCTGTGAACTGCCCGCTCACGGGCGCCCCCATATCTCCCTTGGATCTGTGGCTATTTTCTTATTGGCCTGTTGGGGGTCTTTGTACCTGAGGAGTCGCCCCTCGGCCATGTGAGCCCGGAGGCCCTGCCCACAAGGAGAGGAGCATGGCGGGTTCTGCTCTGTCCCGACAGTGAACGTGGAAGCTCCTCTCTGCCCCCAGGATCCAGACAGTGCAGGATGCCAGCGCCTCACAGGACACAGCCCGGTGTCGCCACACCTGCTGCAGGTGGCAGCTGCGTGCGCCCCTCCCCTAACCCTGCCTATCACTTCTCCCTCGAATGCCCCCACTTGACACTGATGGCACATTTTGTGAGAGGACCAGCGGGGAGGCAAGCCCCCAAACCCTGCCTGTGTCCCGAGGGCGAGGCCCGGCTGTGCTGGGGGACAAAGGTGACCGCTGGCCCAAGACGGGTGCACAGGGTGGGGTGACAGGTAGAGGAGACGCACCTGCGGTCGCCAGCCCCGCGCGCCCTGTGTGTCCCACGCCCCACGAGGCCCCCAGGCACCACAGTGAAGCTCATTTCCTGGGCAAACCCTTCGTGGCCCATCCCAGCAGCAGTCGCCTCAAATGAATGACCAGAGGCCAGTGACAGTGGTTCCCAGAACCATTGCTGACTTTTGAATCTGTTTTCCGTTGGGAAGAGTCGACTCAGACAGGGTCCTGGCCCGTCTTGGACGCCCACCCCACCCTGACTCTCACCAGCTGGGTGCTTAGGACATCCATCTTACTCAACGCTCCAACGGGGAGCGCCAAGCATTTCCCTGACAAATAACTGTAAACGCTTTTATATTGTTAAAAACATGAGTATGGCAACGAGGTCAATGTCACCTTAATTATGAAGGTGGCAGAACTATGTCCGTGGAGGCGTGACCTCGCCTGGGGACTCAGAGTTGCCCGTGGGCCTCCCCCTGGGCCTCGACCTGCTCCTCTGCACAGGGGTCCCCGGGGAGTGGTGCACGGGAGCCCTACGCCCGCTTCTCTCCAAGGCCAGCTGCCCTCCACTGATGCCAGGCCAGGTGGGCCCAGGAGGGTCCAGCAAAGGCGCCAGGGGGCAGTGGCGGCAGCCGGCCCGGCCCTGCCCTGCTCTCCCAGCAGGCTCACACCCCCAATGCAGGCTGTCCAGCCGCACCTCAGTGCTGGACGCTGTCCGGCAGGGGCACCACCAGGCCAGGCCTCCCTGCAGGGGCCCAATTCTCCGCACAGCAGGACGTTCCCACCAGGAGCCACTCACAGCTGCCCGCCCACCTCAGACCAAAGCCGCTCGGCCTGGGGACACCGATGTCACCGACAGGAAGGGGAGTAGTCAATCCCCGCAGCTCACAGAGGGCCAAGGCGTGTGGCCGTGCCAGGATAGACAGCAAGGGACAGTCCGCAGCCCTGGAAGGAGGTGGCCAGCCCGCCTCCTGCTCACAGACCAGACCCGACTGCCAGATAGCAGTGTCCTGGGACTGACCTTGATGGGCTCTGTGGCCTCGGCTCTTTTCCCTGCCAGGTGTGGAACCACTGAAGTTCTAGGGATCAGTGTCCGTTTATGTTTCAGGTCAACGAGACCTCGCCCCTCTGCTTATGCTCAGGAATGCGGACGCCGGTGTGGTCAGCCCACGGACAGCTCAGCGCGGCAGCAGGTCTCAGATGAAGGAAGTGGGGCCTCCACAGAGACAATGCACGGAGACACAGGGGCCCCAGAAAGCTACCGACCCAGCCCTCCCGGTTTCCGGGGGGAGCTACAACGATAGGGTGCCACGGCGACCCAGGCCACACGGCCGGTGCCGAGAAGTCGTGGCCTGTAGAGCAAACCACGAGGTGTGCTTTAAAAATGTCCTCTGCACACTGTGTTCACAGAAGCACTGTTCCAGGAGCCAAAAGGCGAGAGCAAGCCAGGGTCCACGGGCAGGTGAGCAGGGAGACAAAACGTGGTCCCTCCATCAGTGTCCCAATGCTCAGCCTGAAGCAGGAAGACAGTGCTGACACCTGCGCGGCGAGGATGGACCGGGGGGCACCGTGCTGAGTGAAACAAGCCCGTCACAGACGGACGAGAACTGTGAGTCCACGTGTGTAAGGTCCCTAGGACTCGATGCAGAGACAGCAGGTGGTGGGGCCGGGGCTGGGGGTGGGGAGTTAGTGTCTGATGGGGACAGAGTGTCAGTTTGGGACAACGAGAAAGTTCTGGGGATGGATGATGGGGACGGCTGCACAACGGTGTGACTGCGCGTGACGTCACTAAGCTAAAATGGTCCCGGTGGTAAACTGAGGTTATGTACATTTTACCACAATAAAAAACATCCATCGGGGTCGCGTTGGCAGCATGTCTCTGGGGAATCATTAAGGATGAAAGAAACTGGTACCTGCCATTAAAATCAAGGTTTTCAAGAGCTCCTTTAGTACCATGTGACAAATAAAACTTGAACCTCTATTAACAAACAAGAGAAATTTAGAGAGAGAAAAAATCCACAGTCCCAGGCAGGAGCCCATGAACTACGAGGCGCGAGCAGCTGGGCACAGGTGGGGGCTGCCTGTCCCTGGGCCCGGGGCGCTCTGCTCAGCCTGGGCACAGGAAGGTGGCCTGTCCGTAGATGGACAAGCTGGGAGAGCTACAGGCCCGGCGGCTCTGAGCCGTGTCCTCCTTAATGATGACCCTTGGCCCCGCGTCCCAGCTCAGGCCCCAGAGACAGTGCAGGGAAAGCCACAGTCCCTGGATGGGGCACGGGGAGGGGTGGCACAGGGCTCTGCCTCCCACCCCGCCCCGCACTGTGGGACTGGCCCTCACAACGATGCTGACAGAGGAACCCTGCCCAAGGGTGCGGGCCAACCCACCCTCACCACAGCCACACACTCGCCCACTGTCCCTGGCCTGCCGGGAAGGACCCACCTCGCTGCCCCCACTGCACAGAGGAGGAAATGGCTCAGGCCACACTGTCCCCTTGGGTCCATGTGGTCGCGCTCGGGCAGAGGCTCTGGCTGACGCCCCCAGTGGGGACTGAAGCTGAAGACCCCATGTGCCCCAGGATGTGACAGCACAGAAGTCTCCCGGGAGGCCAAGCGCCGGCGGTCCCAGAGGCTGGGGGCACAGGTGACTGGAACTCGGGACAGCTCTGCCCAGAGGGCGGGATCAGCTGCTGCAAATCAGTGCAGGCGCCTGCGACAAGGAGCCGCAGAGCCCGGCGCTCCCTTCCGAGGGGCCACTGAGGATGAGGAGGTGGGGGAAGGGCTGGTCCCCAAGGCGACATCCAGACAGACGCCTACGGGCCCTTTAAGTGAGGGGGAAAGGAGAGGAGGGAACTGAAGGGGACAGACCCGGCCCCCCAAGTCCTCTGCCCCAAGGTGTCCACCCAACACAGTGAGGGGTCACCCATCGGTCATCACACCAGGGAACAACTGGATGACACCCCACCAGAAGGGCCACCTGGCGTGGGCACACGTGCAGCTCTGCAGACCAGGGTTTGCTTGTGTTGATCAGAGAATCACACTGTGCAGGGAACACACAGCCCATCTCAGGCCCCACACCTCTCCCTGCCGCTGCCGGGGCCCCACCCAGACCTGAGACCCTCTGAGAAAGAAATGAGAACAGGTGATGGGACCCTGAGGCCCAACCGCGCTGGAACAATGGGAATGCCCAACCCTGGAGAAGGGGCACAAGGAGGGAGAAAGCCCAGCTGAGGATGTGAAGGAGGCCAGGGGTTCTGCAGTGACAGAGCCTGGGGCGCCGGCTCCCCCGCCGTCCCCACTGCAGCCCTACCCGTCACTGCCAATCCTGCTGACAGCATGTCCCCCTCCACCACCCGCGCCTGTCACCACACCTACTGGGACTCAGCCTCTCTGCTCCCGGGGGGCCTCACCCTCCAGCACCTGGCCTGGCAGAGCCAGGAGAGGAGGCCGCCCCGCTGTGACACGGTTCCTTCTGGAGCCATGCCCTCCGTCTGCTCTGAGACCCTGCTGGACCCAAGGCCCTCAGCCATGGTGTCTGAAATACTGAGATTTGGGGGAATAAGAACAGGTTGGAGCCTGGGGGGGGGCTCTCACTTTCCCGCCTCTCTAACACACACTCACACACATGCATGTGCACACTCACGCACGCGTGCACACACCTGCTGTCCGTTCCATGCCAGCCTCCACCCGCCCGCTCGCAGCTGCTTCCTTGCATGGCGACAGGCACTCCAGTGTGGGACAGAGCAAAGGCTGGGGTGAGTGAGCCAGGGGACGGTGCCCTGAGCCTGTCCTCAGGCTGCATGAGGCAACGTCACAGCTGCTCCTCTGTGAGGAGGACGGGGCTCTGCAGCCGAGAGCTGGCCGACACTGTTAGGCTCACTTCTCGGCACTCGAACCCTGAGATCCAGGTGCTAGAGGCTTGGCTTTTTTCTACACAGGCTTCATGTACTTTAAACATCTGTAGTGAGATATAATTCCCACACCAAACAATTCACCCATTTAAGGAATGTCATTCGATGGTCTTTATCACAGTCATACATCCATTGCCACAATCTAAGTTTGCAACATTTTCTTCACCCCAAAAGCACACCTCTGCCCAGCAGCGGTCACTCCCCATCCTGTCTGCCCGCCGAGCCCGGGCTCTCTGGCATCCACACAGTCGCCTGTCCCAGATGCCCCGTGTGGATGGGGCCACACAACATACGGCCTCTGTGCCTCTGTCACTGCGCTCCTCGCTGTAGCGCCTCCAGGCTTAGCGGTACTTCACGCGCTTTATGCCTGAAGTGTCCCAGCACATGGACACGACATGGTTTCTTTATCCACGTGTCAGTCGATGGGCATGTGCATGTGTCTGCCTTTTGGCTATTTGGATAATGCCACTGTGAGAAGTGCTGTGTGGACACCCGTTTTCCTCTCTTGGGGACACATCTAAGAAGGCACTCTGAGGAGCTGCCAACCGTCCCCACAGTGCTGCACCGTCCCAACCCCACCGGCAGCACGCGGGGTCGCCACGCCGGTCCTCACACCACTGTCACTGTCTGCTTTCCTGTCACCACCCCAGTGGGACTGAAGCGGCCTCTCCCTGTGATTTTGAGGTGCGTCCCCTGATGACTAGGGACACTGAGCGCCTTTCCACTGTGTGGCTTCTTTGTAGAAACATCTGTTCTGGTCCTTCACCCATTTTTTAATTGGGCCATTTGTCTTTTTACTGTTAGGTAGTGAGTTCTTAAAACATTCTACATACAAGTTCCTTATCAGTTACGATTTGCAAGTATTGCCTCTCATCCTGTGGGGCATCTGTTCACTTTCCTGATAGCTTCCCTCGAAGCACAAAATTTTAATTGTGATGAAGTCTGATTTATCTGTTTCTCTTTTGTTGTTTGTGCTTTTGGTGTCATACCTAAGAAACCACTGCCAAATCCAAATTACTCATGTTTTGTTCTAAGAATTTTACAGCGTTAGCTCCTACAATTAGGTCTATGACCCATTTTGAGATCACTTTTGTATCCGGCGTGAGGAAGGGTTCCAACTTCGTTTGCTTTGCCCGTGGATCCGCTGTCTGCTGGCTGAATGGACCTTTATTCCTTCAGCATTGAACTGTCTTGTCGTCCCTGTCAAAAGTTACTGACCACAGATGTCGGGCCCTTTTCCAAACTCTCCGAGCCACCGGCCCTGGTGTCCAGCTCGTGCCGGCCACTGTCTTCTGTCCACTTAGGTGTGAAGTCGGGACTATGGGTCCTCCGGCTGTTCTCTGTTTATTCTATTAACACGGTGTGTTCCGTTGTTGGAGTCTGATCTATTGAGCCCCCTTTCACTCCTGGACAAATCCTGCTGGTTCATAACGTATAGTCGTGGTTCCGTGCTGCTGGACTTGGCTCGCTGGTATTTTGTTGAGGACGTTGCATCTGTATTCCTAAGGGACCTTGGTCTGGAGTTTCCTTTCTTCTGATGTCTTTGTCTGGTTTTGGTATCGGGTAACACTGGCTTCATAGAATGAGTTGAGAAGAATTCTCCTTCTAGTTTTTGGAAGACTTTGTGAAGGGCTGATATTAACTCTTTAAATGTTTGATAGAGTTTACCAGGGAAGTGACCTGGGCCTGTGACTTTCTTTGTGGGGCATTTAAAAAATTAAAATTTAATAATGAACCTCTTTAGTTGCTGTAGGTTTATTTAGATTTTCAATTTCTTCTGGAGTCAGTTCAGTTGTTGGTGTCTTTCTAAGACTGTGACCGCTTCATGTATGTTTTCTCACTTCTTGGTGTGCAGTTGTTCACAGAACTACCTTATCAGTCTTTTATTTCTGGAAGGTCAGTTATAACGTCCCCTCTTTCATTCAGATTTTAGCAATTTGAGGATCCCCCCTTATCTTAGCCTCACCGCCCTTTTTACAACTGCAGCCTCCTGCGCTTCCTCAGTCACTCCTGGGGCAGACAAGCTGATGCCTCCCCCATCAGACAGGGGCTCGCTTAGGGTCCAATCACCTCCCACCGAAAGCTCCCTGAGGGCGACACTCTCTGTGTCGCTCACTGCTGGCTCCCCAGTGCCCAGGAAAAGCCTGGCCAGTGCAAGTGCGCGAGCAGACTAGCTGAATGAATTAAGGAGTCTGCAGAAGAAGAGCCAAGAAACCAGAAAGATTGCAAAATAATACTAACAATATTAGGAACGACCTTGAAGGTCTAGACGGGCTCTGTCCAGCACGGCGACCACATGGAGCTACAGAACCACAAATGGGCAGTAAGTGTAACGTACACAGCAAATTTCAAAGACATCATATTTTTTAATACATGAAATAGCTTAACGATAATTTTTGTATTGATCACATGTTGAAATAATATTTTGGACATACTCATTAAATACATACATTATTAAATTCCTTTCACCTGTTTTTTACTTTTTTAGGTACTAGAAACCAACTCGGACACGCAGGACACCCCGGGGGCGTGGCGTCAGCTTATGGACGGCTCCTGCCCCATTGTGAAGGTCAGCGCCATGATTCCCGGGAGCCACTGGCAGCTCCACAGCTGGACAACTGACGCTTCTCATGCTGCCCCACAGGACACATGGTTCACGCTTCCTCACAGGGCGCTCTTACCTCTGTGCCCGGCCAGCGCCGATCTGCTCCAGGATTCAACAAAAGTTTGTATGTGGCTTAACAGAGGATCCTAACTGCAGTTACTTCAGGATCATGTGTCAATGCCAAAGCCGGTGACCCTGCGACCTGGGAGGCCAGGCCGCCCAGGCAGCAGGCAACAGCTCTCCAACATAAGCGGGTGTGTTTGTTTTAAACAGACCCAGAGCTTGACACGAATAAAATACACATTCCTACATGATACTCCAGCGTGATAGTTGGCATGTTTCTGACTGACGCAGTGACGTGCAGTTGTGAAAGGTCCTTTAAAATCATCAAAGCAGATCCCATTTTCTTCAGAGACAGGGAACCAAATTTTTGAAAGAACATTTGAAATCTCCAGAAAAGCCACCTTTCTTGGACCAGGTGGCCTCAGGGAGCAGAGGAGACAAGATGTGTGCAAGGACCGGAGCTGTTCCTGTCACCTCCACTTGGTCTGTCCTCTCAGGCACTTAGATTCCCGGCAGCTGTGCGGACTCGCTAAAGGAACCACCTCTGTTAGAACTTCATTTTCGGCGGAAGAAAGAAAATCCGACCTTGCATCCCTCTCTCTTAGGCTCTCGGGGGATCCCCAAACCAAAAAAGAGAGAAACACAGTCTCGGGCTCTTTTTGAACAGGACCCCTGTGCCGGTCCCAGAGCCCCGCCAAGGACATGAGGCCCAGTCGCTTACGCACCACAGTCGTGCCCTCCTGACGACCCTGGGGCCCCATCCCACACACAGGGCCCCCACCTTCCCCTGGCACGCTTGTTAGAGGATGGGGCCCCATTTGGTTTTTGAAACATGGCCCCACATACACACGTTCCCCTGCGTCTGAGCTCGCTGGCTGTAAGAAAGGACTGACGTGGAGAGTGGTCATGAAACAGGTTGGGGGCAAACAAATCGCAGAATCTATACATGGGATTCCATCTGCGTTTTTAAAGTCGTGTGCACG
Source organism: Hipposideros armiger (assembly GCF_001890085.2). Classification (NCBI taxonomy): domain Eukaryota; kingdom Metazoa; phylum Chordata; class Mammalia; order Chiroptera; family Hipposideridae; genus Hipposideros; species Hipposideros armiger. The sequence continues at coordinate 219,246 of NW_017732035.1, forward strand.
TGACGTGTGTGTTTGATGTGCACATGTATTTGTGTAAGAATAGCTAGCGTACGCTGACTTTAATTCACAGTCCAGGGTCCTCTGGGGAGCGAGGAAACATGAGTGCAAACGAGTCACGTTTACCGCACATACGTGCATGGTGCTTTTTTTACAAGACAATGTTGTCCTTGTAGTTTGTTTAATTAATAAAAGAAAATGTCAAGTCTCACTGGTCCCACATGGGGGCAGAGTGCTCGCTGCCATGAAGAGACGACAAGAGGGAGCCCTGAGGCGGCACTTTGTGCTGGAAGGGCACGACGACAAACAGCCGCTAAGGACGGGTGAGGCCCTGAGGAGCCGAGGGTCAGAGTGGACCACAGGCGGGCACGCGTCAGCAGTGGAATAGCGGCAGCTTTAAAGCGCAGAAAAGTAAGGTCAGGAGCTCCTGGGAGGGGCAGAGGTGGGTTCCAGAGTCGAATGCCTGCAGCAAACGTGGCCCCCATGGCCTCGGTCCTGGATGGCGTGTGTCAGGGCCTCACCCACCTCTTCCGCCAACGGGCAATGATTGCAGACCAAGCACGCTAATATAATAAGCACCACTTAACTGCTAGCGACTGCCACCCAAGGAGAAAGAGCACCAGGGCCCAGCGCGAGCGAGATATATTCTTAGCTCTCAGTAAAGTAGGTTATGGTATAAAAATACCATTCGATAGTAACTAAGCCGGCACCACCTTCGAGCGCATCCTGCAGCAACTCAGCCTGTGTGAGTTCTTGTCTCAACAGCCTACATCACAATCAAGGGCCAGTGCAGGGGCCTGTCACCCCCAACTCAGACATGCAGGGGGCGGCAGGCGGGGGCCAGAGGGGACACAGCTGAAGGCAGCACCCAAAGTCCAGCCTTCATGTCAGAGGCTGCCCGGTGCCAGGGGAAGACAGAAGTGGGGGCCGGGTGCTGAGACGCGAACGCGACCTCGACCTCGCTGAGCAGCCGGAAAACACGACCATAAGCCCTGCAGCAGCGACTGCTCGGGGGCGGGGGCGGGCGGGGGGCAGCCAACGTGCTGGTTCCTCCTTCACCCAAACCCCTTCTCCAGGTGCCCACAGCCCAGGGATTCAACACTTCACCTGCTCTGAACGTCCTGTTTATCAGCAACCTCGCCAGCCACTGGCGAGGTGACAGTGCGCTGACTGGCCATTGGGGGTTCGCATCCCAGGACAGGCCTGCTCTCCACCACTGGGGCACGTTATATGGAGTCAAGGTCACACCAAGGTCAGCTCTGGCTGCTCGAGGCTAGAGGAAGCTGGGAGGGGTAGGCTGGAGGTCAGGGTGCTGCCAACACAGGTGGCCCACCCTCCCTGGACTTCGAGTCTGTGTCTGTTAAATGCTGGTGGAGGGAACTTCCTGGTCAAGTGGAATCAAAGAAAATCACAGGTTCAAAGTGGCATGCTCCTTACGAGTTGTTGGGGGGCTACATGCCCCAAGGGGAAGGGTCCCCGAATCCCTGAACTACGTCCAGAACCTCATGGGAGCAGCTTTCTTCTACGGAAAGCAGCCATAGTTTAATGGAGATCACCCCAAAAGTGGAAGGCTCAGGCGCCTGAGCACAAACACCTCTTCTGACCCAACAAACGGTCAAACGCACAAGACCAAGGGGGCTGGTGGGCGTGGGCACGCAGGGCCACCACCGGGAGAGCCCGAGGACACGGCCTGAGGACACGGCCTGCCGGCCCAGCACACATGCCTGGGGCTGGAGGTGCGCAGCCAGGAACAGCCCAGGCTGCCATGGGGGGAGAGGGAACCTGTCCGTGTCACAGCCACGACACACAGCAGCAGCAAAAGTCAGAGCGTCACCTCACACAGGTGCCGACAGCACTAAACTGAGTGAAAACAAGGTTTCAGGGTTTTTATGTAAAGTTAAAGGAAAACACACCGAGAATCCTATATATTAATTACGGACACTTCCATCTGTGTGTAAATTAACCAAAAAGGGAGGACGAACGCCACGAGCGTGAGAGCAGCTGGGGGAAATGGTGCTTCACATCAACCTGTGATGCTTCACGGCTTATAAAAAACTTAGAGCCGAAGGGCAATAAAGTAGGAACAGTTTTCAGTTCTGGGCAGAAGAGACACATGTGTTTATTACTCCGGAAAGTTTTCTCAACTAAAAAAAAAAAATCTACCCAATAGCAAAAGAAATCACATTAAAACTATACTGTTGGCAGCTCTGTGCTGGGCCAAGTGTCCTGCCCGGCTCTGTCCAGTCTGGGGACCCCCAGCTCGAGGTGGCTCTTAACCCAGGCCACGGGCCACGTCAGCCCTGCCGAGCCAGACAGCTCCTTCGGCCCTCAGACCCCGCTGCCCAGGCCCCAGGGGACAATGCCCGGCAGCTGGCGGGGGAGAGAAAGGGATGGAGGGGACAGGAAAAGCCAGTGGCCACATCACGAGGGCAGCTGTAGGCCAGTGGCCTGGCCCTTCCCGGGCATGGCGCTCAGCGTTGTCTGACTGGTGCCAGGGGCTGCAGCTTTAAATAAACTTGGACACGTCCACCTGGGCTAGGAAGCAATACCAACTGTGCCTCTGGCAGGCCAGGCGCTGTCAACAAACAGCCGCCACGGCCACTGAGGACCCCGGCCCTGGGCGAGGTGGCCAAGTGCGCAGCTCCCTGCACTCACCCCTGCACTTGCCTGGCCGCCTCCCTGCCCTGGCGGGGCCCCACAAAAGGGCTCCAGGCCGAGCTAAAGCCCTAGTCCCCTTCCCTCCTCTGCCACTAGGTCTCCTCGTCCACTCAGGCCGGGTAGGGTCTGCCACCCCGTCTCGCTCCCCAGGGCAGCCCCAAGGACCTCCACTCCCCAGCGAGGCTGTGGCTAGCTGCTCCATGCTCAGCAGTCACTGCTGGGGCCAGAGCTTCACAGAAATGTGAAGCAAGGGTCATCCAGCAAGGAAACGGGGGTTCAGAGAGGCACCCCTGAAGGTGAAGAACAAGACGAAGTCCCCTGGAAGGGGTGTCCGTCTTCCCACTGCCACCCGCCGCCCCATCAGAGGAACCCCCCAGCCGGTGTCCTAGGGGGTACTGGGGAAACCTGACCCTCCCTTCCCTCTGCTCTGCTCTCCAGGTCCAGCCACCTTGGGGCCCGACACCCAACCAACCCCACCCAAGGGAAGGGAGTTTGTGGGTCCCCGGTCCCAGCCTTGCCCTCACCACGGGCCCCTGCAAGTCACGCCTCAGCCCCAGGCTTGGGGATGTGCACCCCACCCAGCTCCAGGCCCACAATTATCAACAGTCAGCGTCCATCCCAACACAAAATATCAACACAGACTTTTTTTTTAGAAAGAGAAAAAAAGGATCCACCGCTGGATGTGTGAGAGGAAACCTCTCGAGCGCGAGCGCAGCCACCACACCGGGATGGAGGCGATGGAGGATGGGGCTCATGGGCACCGGCTGCAGCCCGGAGATTCTGTTCTGCGGCCAGACAGGGTGCCCGCCGGGTGCAGCCCCGGCCACAGAGGAGTCCCTGACGGGCTTCGCGATCTGCAGCCCCCCAGCAAAGCCAGGCTAGGACCCTACACCCCTAACGTCGTCGGCGAGCAGAGCCGGGGAGCCACCTGTTCTCAGGTGTGGCCTTACCTGAAATGAGCCTTCAAATGCCACCCCCACCAGCGCCCACAAACACCTTCAAAATCCAGCCCCCACCTCTCTGTGGCCCTGAAGTCAGGCGCGCATCGGGCTCCCCACCTCACCCCTCCTCTCCAGCTCTGTGACCTGACCCAAGCTCCCTGACCTCGGTCTCCAGCGCTCCAGACTCCTTCCAGGAGGATCTGGGGAAAATCCCCCAGAACACAGATTCCCCGGGGGACCCGCGGCATAGGCTGTTCCCACGCGGCCCAAAGCGCAGCGAGCACCCCCCAACACCCGCGGGCGGATGGAGCCACGCGGAGGAGCAGGCGGCGAGCCGTTCCCGCCGCCCCCGCGCCCGGCGGCCTGGTGGGTGTGGGGACAGCGGGGCCCACGCCAGGGATGACCCTCTGCCCCGGCTGCCCCCTCCCTCACGCTCCAGGCCCCGCGGCCGCCCCGGCGCGCCCCTCCTCTCTGACCTCCCGCCGCCAAATGCGTCACGTCTGCCAGGCGCTCCGGGGACACCTGCTGCCGCCCCCGCCGCGCGGAGCCCTGCGTCCGGAGCTGGGGCTTCTGGCTGGGCGGCCGCGCTGAGCAGGGCCGAGCGCGCGGAGGTCTGGTGACCCGGCCCGGGGCCCGGGGGTCCGGGCCTCGCAGGGCCGTGCGCTCCGGGCCCCGAGCCGGAAGGAGCCGGGGGCGCGCCGGGCCGCAGTGCGCCCGGAGCCGGAGGCGCAGAGGGTCCCGGCGTCGGGGTCCCGGCCCGGCACGCACGCGCCGCGGCTCTTACTTGCCAATATCCTCGTAGAGCTGGTACTCGTCAGTGAAGCGGGTGCAGGTCACCGTGGTGGCCATGGCGGCGACGGACGGGCTCGGCGTGCGCTCTGCTGCGCTCGGGCGGCGGCGACTCCGGCTCCCGCTCGCGGGCACGGCGACGCGGGCGCGGGCGACACCTCGGCTCGCGGCGCCGGGAGGGGGCCGGGCTCGGCTGCGAGCGCACGCGAGATCTGCGCGCTCCGTGCCCGCCAGGAGCGCGCCGCACACCTACGCGCGGGGAGCGCGGGCGCCGCTGTCACCGCCGCGCCTGCCGTGCCTACCCCGCCTGCCGCCCCTGCGCGAGTCTCGCACCCGCGCCCTCATCCGCACCCGCACCCGCGCCCTGCACACGCACCCGCGCCCTGCACGCGCGCACACACATGTGCCCTGCACACAAGTCCTTGCTCTTCACACGCCTGGAGCTCAGGGCCACGCTCAGAAGCACAGCCGGCTGCATCTGCTGGCGACCCTCCTGCGCGCGCGCACATGGGAGCACACCGTGAACACAGCCCCCTCTCTCGCCTCAAGGCCCACCTTGCCCAGGACTGGGCGGGGGCGCAGTGGGAGAGCGCCCTCCGCAGGACTCATCCCGCACGCCCCAGTTGGCGATGCTGCCTGACCCCTCCGCACACCGCATCTCGCTCCCCCCCTTCCCCCCCCCCCCCCAGAGCTGCCGAGGAGCCTCCCAGGCCGGAGGGCGCACTGGGGACCCTGGTGGTGGAGGTGAAAGGCTGGCGGCTGCCCCCTCACCCGTGGTCCCAGCTGCTCCCTCCCTCACTCCTAGCCTTGGGTGCTGGGGCGCCTGCACTAGAGATCCCAGCAAGGGGGCGGTTGGAGTTCAGGCCCAGGGTCCTTGAGTCAGGGGAACTTGGGGTCCTGAGAGCTCACAGCCCCCTGCCGGAGTAGGAGGACACTCTCCTGTCCCAGGCCTAACCCGCCTGCCTGCTCCCCACCCCCTCTGGCCGGATAGAAGAGGGTCCATCCTGAAAGTGGCCCTGGGGGAGGAGGAGGGGGGTGCATGCGGGAGGCAGGAGAAGCTGGCTGACCCCATTTTTCCACAGAAGAATCTCCCGCAGGGCCACGCCCAGGCTGCCATCTAGAATGGGGACTTCGAGTCCAGTGAAGAGGACCCACTGGGATGTGGCACGCCACACTCCTTGAGGGGCCAGGGCCAGGGTCCTTCCAGCAGCCCGCTATGGCTTTGGGCTGCCCAGCTGCCCGACGCGAGCCGCCGACAGTACTGCAGGTCCCAGGGGCGGGCTCCTGGCCTGTCCTGCTCACCGCTCACCTTGTAGGCTGGCCCCAGAGGCCACAATAAATGTTTCCTGGATAAAAGATCATATTGAAGGGATTCTGGGGTGGGGACAGCCAGGACCTCCCCCCACTAAGATGCGTTTGGCACATGGATATCGGGCAGATTAGCAGACCAGGTGAGCCCAGTCCGGGTCCCGGGTGATTTTGCAGACCTGATTTGCACCCAGGAGACAGTTAGAGGCCAAGGACAATCGAGGTCACGGTGAGCCCTGACTGGGGGCAGTGAGGGGCCTGTGGGGGGCACAGCCTTGATCTCAGCAGGGCTGGGAGGAGGGGAGACCACCTCCATGCTGTCGTGCTGGGACCGGTCCCTTGGCCGTCCTGACAAGTGACACCCGCCTCTGCTGCGAGGCCCCTCACAGACAGACCAGCAGAGGCTTGCTCTGGGGTTGTGTTCAGCCCCGCGGGAGCCTCTCCCCCCACATGCTGGGCCATCTGCGTGGTTCTGAGCTCAGGGCAGAAGGAGGCCGTCCCACACAACAGAATGCAAAGAACAAAGAAAACAAAATTGCACCCCTCGACACATCAGGCTGTCTCTAGGCTACAAGCAGACCCTGGGCGCTGTGAAGGTCACACACTCCTACCAGTGCGAGTCCATGCCACGACGGAGTGACATTAAAGGCATGATGATGCTGGTTTGCTTACCTGATTCTACCTGAATTATCTCATTTAATCCTCAAACAATCCTAGGAGGTTATACTACTACTACACCCATTTTACTAGATGGGATAGAGACAGAGGTGGCACACACCTAGAACGTGCTTGGGACTGAAAGCCCACTGCTCTATAAAGCCTCCTGTCTTAGTCTCACACACACACTCACGGTAACACACACATGCACGGCCCCCACAGCAGCACTCTGGGTGGTTTGTTTTGAGGTCCCTTTCCCTGGGTGGGGAGGCTGCCCAGGTCCAAAGCTACAGAAGAAGTCAGGGTCACTAAAAGGGTGCAATTGAGTCCTCCCTTCTACTCCTGTTAGCACCTGAGGTCCCCTGGGCAGCCCCTCCCCTGAGCTGAAACATTAAAGGTGCGATGCAGAGCAACCTTGAGGGCAGAAAGCGGGGGATCACCAGGGCACCATTGTGGGGAATTGCCGAGCCTCTAGAGACCCCAACTGTCCTACACAGCCCAACCCCTGACCCCCATTCACAGAACAACTCGCTCCCCACCTCCAGGCCCAGAGGGCTCCTCCCCAGCAGAGTGGAAAAGCTAGAAAGGTGAAGGGCTGCCAGCCATAACTCTTCCTGGGGCCCCTGTCCCCAGAAGGCCTCTCACCCCTCCTTCAGGAAGGGCCCTCTTCCACTCACACCCCCATGGCATCTCTGCCTCCCCCCTTATCCTTTCTAGCTGGCTTTCATCAATGAGGAGAGTTCTCCCTCCCAGGTGGCAGCTGGGGTGGGTGTGGGGAATATCAGTTCTCGGTTCTGGAAGGTTATTGTTAGGACGGTCCCCATGGCAACGAGCACCACATCTGCAGAGCCAAAAGTGCTGCACTGGGGCTCAGTCTCCCAAGGAAAGCCACGGCCTCCTCTGCCCCTTACCCCCAGGGGCTGCTGTCTGTCATGGGAGGGGAGTCACTGCCACCACCTCTCCCAGGCACAGACATCTGTTTGGAAGAACGGGCTGCAGTCCCCCAGAGCACAAAGACTCCCGTCCATCGGTCTCCAGTCACCTGGCCCTTGATGCAGCAGCCTGTGCAGGGTTCTGTGGCGAGCACAGGGGAGGACGATTTGGTAGTGACGGTGATGATGATGGTGGTGGTGGTCGTGATGGAGGTGATAGTGATGGTGGTGGTGATGATGATGGTGGTGGTGGTGATGGTGATGGCCAAGCTATAGTTTAGAATGTGCTCACCACATACTGGAAAATCTTCTAAAGGTCTAATACCTGTCACCTTATTTAAACATTATAGCAAACTTGCAAGATAGGGGGTATCTTTAGCCTCCATTTACAAATGAAGAAACTGAGGCACAGAAAGACTCTGTAACTGGGCTCAGGTCATAAAGCTAGTCTTGGCAAAACAAACACTGGCACGCAGATCTGCCTGACTTCACAGCTGGTGCCTTTGGCCACTGTGTCTGCTCCAGGGTGGCTCCTGGCCTTGTTCATGCGGTCACTGTGTGCCATTTGTGCCCGGCTCTGCCCGGGCACCGAGTCACACTTGGGAATGAGGTGGCTTATGCCCAAGACCAACAAGAAACAAACACAAAAACACTGAGGAGTGATTTGCTACAGACAGATTTACAACAAAGTGATTTGCTAGAGAGTGACAGAGTGACAACTTCAGAGTGTATGCCCAGGGAGGCCCCCCTGAGGAGGTGGCATTTAAGCTAAGATCTGAATGACAGAGACGCTAGGATAGGGGAAGGGCACTGCAGGCAGAAGCAGCCGCGATGCAAAGGCCCTGTGGCTGGAGCTGGCTGGTGTGTCAGGAAAGAAGGTGGGATAGAGGGCCTGCAAGCCACGTTCTGTCGTTTGTTCATCTGCGTGTTCTGCTTGGCACCTGAGTCCCCCAAGGGAGTCTGAGCCACCTAAATACTAATAAGTAAAGGAACAAAGCTAACCAGTAAGCCTAGGACACGACGAGTGTCCTGCACTAGGGCTGAGCCCAAGGACACGAAGGGACAGACCGTGCAGACTTCCTCTTTTTCACTAGGAATCCAAGCCCAAGGTGGGCAGCACTGTCTGTGAAAGACCATACTCTTGGGGTGCAGGGACTCCTGCTGAGCCGACTCCTGGGCTGGGGCTCAGCCTTGCTCCTGCCACCTCTCCTGAGCCCCTCTCGACCTCTGGCTCCCTCCGCAGCCCCCAGCCAGTGGTCCATTCCTGTCCAACTCCACTGCATCTCCCCGGGTTGGTGTCACCACCATTCTCCTGGAGATGCCTGTGACTCCGGACCCTCGAAGTCCAGGCTTTGTCCCAATCCAGCTCTACCCCAACCTCGTATTGGGCTCACACAATTATCTCCATCAACCAGGGCTGTTCAGGCAGCATGGCACCAGTGCCCAAAAGCTAGGAGGGGCCGGGGAGTCACTCCCAGACTGTACCTCCCTTACCATGACACCGGGGTTTTGTTGTGGAAACTGCCTCTTGGTGTGAGTCAGGACACCTGCACTCAGGCCCCCTGTGCCACCTGCTCACCTTGTACCCACAAGCAGACAGGGCATGCTGAAGTGGCTGCAAGCCTGGGCACCCATCGCAGACACAGAGGACCTGTGTCATCAGCCAGGGACTTCCTTGCGCCCAAGCACCCAGAGGTGGCACCTCTGCTGGTCACAGCAGCTGGGCTCCACGTAGCCCTCAGTGACCAGGCTGCTCTGCCAGGGCTGGCTCTCGTCCTGGTGTTCCAACATAGAGACCCAGCCATTGCATCCAGGTGCCTAGTAGTCCGATAGTCAAAGGGAGGATGGACAGTGGACACTTGTCAGCTTCTGGCCACGTGACCCTTCCCTGATGACCATTGGCCAGAATCTAATCATGACTTCACTTAGCTCCAAGGGATACTGGAGCAAAGGTCTTGACCCTAAATATGGGCTCTATCACCGAAGAAGCGGGGAGGATGGGTCTCGGGCATCACGGTGGCCTCCCTGCATCGCCCATGCGTGTGCCCCACCCATTCTCTGGGTACTGACCCCAAGGAGCCAGCGCCTGCTGAGGCCAGCGAGGCAAAAGAACCATGCCAGCTCGGTTCTAATTCTCACCCTATTAGGAGTCTCTGCGCTGTGACAGGAGCTAAGACCTGACAGCTGTTAGGGTTTCCTATTGTTGACAAACGAAACACTGTGAAAGGAAAGGTGCACCGACGGGAGAGCTGTTGGCAGCTTCTTATAATGTTAAATAAATACCTTCGCTATGACTTACTAATGCCTTTCTTAGGTATTTACCCAAAAAACTAAAAACATACTTTGAAAAAAAGAAATTGGTACAAGAATGTTTATAGCAGCTCTGTTTGTAGTGACTGAGGCTGGAATCCACGTGGATGCCCATGAACCGGAGCGCAGGGACGCCAGTCAGTCTGAGTAAGACCTGCTGGCTCTCGCCACAGCGAGCGTGAACCTCTCGGACCAAGCTCAACGAAAGCAGGCAGACTCGGAGAACACACCCCATTCCTACGGAACCCCAGGACCAACCCACGGAGTCCCTACAGAGGCCCAAGGGGCGGGCGCTGATGTACAGCAGCCCCAGGGGTTCTGGGGCGGTAGAGACGACGTTTCCTTGTGGTTACACAACTGTATTCAATTGTCAACAACTGAGCAAACTTAAAAACTGGGCATGTTTATGCAGATGTCATTTACATATCAGTTACATGTAGCCATATGTATAAATTACACCTTGATGTTAAAATCGCAGAAATGGACGTGGACGGTGGCATCACATGGAGATTGCACATTCTTCTCCGTTTCAGCCACTGGCCAAGTCTGAGGACACACGGGAAATCTCAAAAATTCTACAAAAGCAGGAATCAGTAACAACGGTGCAATAAAATTAAAAATAAGTAAAGGAAGCCAAATACATCCACTCAGCAGGAAATTAAAATTACAAACTAGGAAACTGCAAAAATGAAACCTATAAACACACAAGTGAAGCCACGGCCCCGCTGGCCTCTGAGAAAACAGCCAGATGGGAGGCGGCTTGCTGGCAGCTGCAGAAGCTGGAGGAAGTGACAGCATAGCCCAAGCACGTAAAGGGGTGCCCTGATGAGTCCGGAAATTAATGGAATGGAAATGTTCGACAGCACAGCTAGTCAGTAATACCAAAAGCTAGACCTTTGAAACAAAGTTTAAACCATAAAACAGACAAATCTTTGACAAGGCTCGTCAATACCAAAAATAAGCCCAGGAAGCAGGTACCACCAAGAGGACACAGGTTATCACAGAGCGCTGTGCACACTAGCAGCTGGAAGAGCGTATTTGAAATGGACGTTTTCCTGGGAGAATATAAATTACTCATATTGACTCAAAACAAATGAAATACCATAGGAGAGGTGTAAACACTGTGGTGAACTTTGCATAATAAGAATGATCACTTATTGTATTTGTACTATTAAGAAAAGCCCAGGAGTGGGGTCCAGCCGAGTGGCGCGTGGGCTAAGAGCTCACTTGGGAGCGTGAGCTCTGAGCAGCAGGGCCGCGGATTCGGATCCAACATGAGGGCCAGTGACGCTGCGCCCTCTACAGCTAAGATGGTGAACAACAGCTCAACCTGAACCTGGGCTGCTGTGAGTCGTCAGCAACAGCATGGGCTACAGCCCCTGCTGCAGTGGGCTGTGGTGAGCTACTGTGAGCCGCCGTGAGCGGCCATCCAATGGTCGGTGAGCAACTGCCTCGCCCGGGGAAGAGCGCAATGATGGTGCCAACTTGGGTCAGTGAAGGGACGTCCTCCACAACTAGACTGAAGAACAAAAGGACAGCAGCTTGTCTGTTCCCCTCCCCCGAGTCCCCAACGCTGTTCCCTTCTCTAATTCCCCAATAAAATTCTTTAAAAAAAAAAAAAGAAAGAAAGAAAAGAAAATTCAAGGAGAATGATGGAGAAAGAAGGGGAAGCCACCCCCATGGCCCTGCGGAGAGGCGGAGGCCTCAGGGCGCCCAGGCCTTCCTAAGTCTGGGGGCGCAGCCTCAGCCTCAGAAAACAGGTGCCCTCCCCTTGGCGCTGCGGGCTTACAGCCTGACGGGCAGAGCGGTGGGATGTGCCAGGAAGCAAGAAGGGTTTATAGGATGCGCTCGCTGGGTCCTGGGTGCCCCCGGGACTCAGCTATTCAGGGTTTCGGAGGAAAGAAGGATTTGTAATAAAGACATGCACAGCGGTGCTATTTATAACCGAGAAAACTGGAAACAACCCAAATCGCCCCCGCCGGGATTGGCCTGGCAGATACACGGAGGAGGGGATGGAGATGCCGGCACGTGACCCGGGAATGTGACGGGGGGAGAGCTCCGTGGAGAGACAAAGGCCTCGTGTGTGGGGGTGCCAAATATAACGCAGTTTGCACACAGCGCGTAATTATGGGGCACTGCAGCCTGCACCCTCCCTCCTGTAGGAGGCATGGGGTCACGTCCCACCCTGCAAAGGGCCACGCTGGGCTCTGGGGGGGGGCAGTCCTGTGCCTGACCACCCCCACCCCCTCGACAGGCCTGCTGGTGGACCAGCAGCGGGGTGTGCAGGACACCAGCAAAAGGGGCCAAATGAGGGAAACGGAACTTCAGGGTCAGGAGCCTCTGCTTCGGACTCGACTCACTGCTGGCCGCCTCTGAGCTCCCCACAGGCGGGGGGAGGTGGGATCTGACCCTTCAGACTGCCCGGGGAGCGCTACGCTCCCCATCCTGCCCCCCGGGACCCCTCTGCCTCCTCTGAGGTGCCCCCCATGTTCGGAGTCTCCTCCACCCAGGAGTCCTGAGAGCAGTGGGTGGCCCCTGAGCCTCGCAGAGTGGGGTGGTCCCTGCTGGGCTGGGTCGCCCCGCCGAGGCCCCAGTCAAGGTGCCTTGGTTCCTGCATGCTGCTGTGGGTCTGGTCTTCCCCGCAGGGCAGAGGCCTCGCACAGCGGGCGCAGCCTCCTGTCCCCACCTGTGCCACAATCCTTGCTTTGGGGCTCAGACACAGGGCAGTCACAGGAGAGGCTCCCTCACAGAGGCGACTGCATGGGCCCTGTCCACGCAGCTGGAGGGCGAGACCTCAGCCGGACCCTCGCAGTGGTCAGCATGTGCAGGGCAGTGGCTCACACCGCGGCAGGTCCCTGGCCTGGGGACAATAGCATCTCCTTCCTCACAGCCTCAGGCCTCTCACGCCCAGGACATTTGCTGGGCTGCTGGCCACTGCAGGACCCAGGGCTCCCTGAGCCTCCTCCCCTTCCCAGCCCCACCCCACCCTTCCCCTTC
>NW_017732035.1:231944-241459 GCF_001890085.2 Hipposideros armiger
CCCCCCCCACTGGCAGGGCCCAGAGGGGTCTACCTGGGACCGTGGTTTGGAATCAGGACTTGTGGGTGCTGCTGCTTAGGGCGTCGGCGTAGAGGGCACACAAGCGGAGGTTTGGAGGAAGACATTTGTTCTGCTCGGGGCTGTGCAGGGCTCCCCAGCACCAAAATCTGCAGCATTAAGGGAGACGGGCCTTCAGCCAGAGCAGAGGTGAGACCTGACGGCACAGACCAAACCATCAAGAAGGAGCGGAAGCCCCCGCCTAGTGAGGGTCACCAGGAGAGCAAAGGCCTGTCTGGGGTCTTGGGGGGAAGCCAGAGCATCCAGCAGATGGTCTGGGGAAGGGGTGACCAAGGAACTAAGGAGGAGCAAGCAGAGGGTGACACAACAGGACAGGGCACCTGGAAGCCCCAGGTGGGAGCGTCCAGCAGAGAAGGGTCACTGGGCTGAGGGGCGGGGACATAAGGGGTTAGGAAGCGTGGGCAGGGAGGGGGACAGAGGACCGCCTTCGCGTTTGTCACTTCCACTTGTAGACATTACAGACCAGCTGGCAGCCGACTAGCCCTTCCACCACAAGGAACCGTACACCTGGATACAAGAGTACGGGAAGATTGTTTCCAGGCCCTGGACAGACGGTGCCAGACTGGGAGCCCCGACACAACAGCTTACACTCGCTCAGCTCTTGCCAGGGGACAATTCCTGGCTGTACACAGAGGTCACATGTACCTGACAAGGCAGAGGCCAGACCAGGGGCGGCAGAGCAGTGGATTGTGTGGGGCAGGACCCCAGAGAAGAGGGTTCCCAAGCGTGCAGCGTGCCCAGAACCCCGCGTGGAGGCCTGCAGGTCCCTGCTGACCCCAGGCCGCGCATACACAGGGTAGGACTGGGTCGGGCCGCAGTAGAGGGGGCCTCGATTTTCAGGAGGTGGAATGACAACACACAAAACAAACCCAGACAACTTCCGGTTCATCAGGCAGGGACTGAACTGCCCATAGAAACAGGAGTCCACGTTCTTAAGAGGAAAGTAACAGGACCCTGAGTTGCTTGTATATTAGCCACAATACCCAGTGTGCAGTTATAAAAACCCACTAGGTATACAAAGAAACAGAAAAACGTGATCCCCTCCCAGGCAAGGAAAAAGCAGAAACTGAGACTGTGAACCCCGGGCGACCCAGATGTTGGACTTGGCAGACTGTAAGGCCAGTGTTATAAACATGTTCAAAGAATTAAAGCTATGGTTTTAATCAGTGAATGGACAGAAATCTGAGCCCTAAAATGAAAGCTATACGTAAAGGCAGGTCAATTGACATGCTCTAATCTGAAGAATGAGTAAAACGGGGGGAAGGAAAATGAAGAGACCCAGGGGCCTGGGGACCAACGTCAAAGGGTCTTGCACACGTCAGATCAGAGTCTCAGGGGAAAGGGCGTGAAATTGAGGCAGAATAAATATTTGAAGACACAATGGCCAAAAACTTCCCAAACTTGATGGAAAACATCAATTTATGTAACCAATAATCTCACCAAACACCGGTCAGGATAAATATAAAAAGACACATTACGTTCAAGAAAGCACGTAAGGATTCTAACTTCTGCACACCCAAAACAGTGCAAGCCAGGTGACAGTGAAGTGACATCAGCAAAGCTTGGAAGAAAAAAAGCTGTCAACCCCCCAAATTCTTATGCAGTAAAAATGCCCCTAAGAAACAAGGTGGAAAGGAAGACATTCCCACGAACGAAACTGAGACACGAGAGAAGGCCCACAATCCAGGCTTGGACGTCCTCCGGGTCAGCGGGTTGAAGGAGGGAAGCCCAGGTCTGCAGGCCAGGTGGGGAGCCCGGTGCCGGCCACGCAGGCGCCGCCCGAGCCATGTGGCAGAAGGAGCGTCACCAGGAGCGGAACGAATCGGCATCACAGGATCACCTCTGCGTCACCCAGGAGGAAACGAGGGAAAGCGGAAGAGACCCTCGCGAAGCCGCTGACCCGAGCTCGGCACAAGCGTCGCGGTGGGGAAGGCAGCGGCGACTGGGAGCCGCGCTCGGCCGACGACACTGAGCGCACGAGCCAAGCGCACGGGGCGGAGGGGACGCCGAGCTCGCCGGGCGTCGCCTGGGGTCTGTGGTTTCCATGGTGACGCGGCGGCAGGAGCCAGTCCCTGGTTTTGAGAGCCGCGCTGCGTTTACCGGGGAGAGGACCCCGGTTTTGCACGAGGATGGGGAGGGACACGCGGGACCGCGCCCGCAGCCGGTCGCCCGGGAGCGGAGTTCGGCTCAAGGGCGGACAGGAGCCCTGCGGAGTCTTTTGCAACTTTTCTGTACGTTTCGGACTTTCTCAAAAGAAAACTTTTTAAAAGCATCAGCTTCCTCGAGGCGGAGGAGGAGAGGGCAGCGGGGGGCAAAGGCCCGCGTGGGGGTGCGGTCATCCTCCCGAGGCGCCGCGGCCGGTGCCGGACGCGGGCAGACGCGCGCACGTCCCGCCCCGCACCTGCCCCCGCCGCGCGGCGTCGCCTCCGCAGCCCAGGCCACCAGGGCCCGCCTGCGACGCGGAAACGTGGACACGTGGAAAGCGTGTCCTCTGCGCCTGGCTCCCCTCGGTGTGGCGGCTCCGGTCGGGGCTGTGCCGCTGTGTGCGCCCTCGGTCGCCTCGGTGGACACGCGTGGGCGCTGCTGATCGCAAACTCCTACCAGTGGGATCCCGGGTCGCTCGTGTGTGTGCTCACCTCTAACGGGACACTGCAGGTTCCCACGGTGGCTGTACCAAGTGACAGTCCCGCCTACAGATACAGAAGTTCTGGTGCAGTCTAGCTGCAAGACCTGGGGTGCTAAGGTTTGGGGCCATTCAGGTGGGTGTGGGGGTTACTCGGCCTTGACCTCCGTCCCCGACCCCTCGAGGCGAGCGCCTTCTCGCGTGCGCTTGGACGCCCTTTTGCGGCAAGTGCAGCTCATGTCTCTCCCCATGTCCCTTATTTATTTGTAAAAGCTCTTTGTCCCGGATCAGAGCCTCTCTCACATATGCACTGAAAGCAGCCTTTGCCACTCCGTGGTTTGCCCTTTCACCTTATTTCACATTACTAGTGCCTTTTAACAAATATACGTTCTTAACTTCAATGTGACCAAATTATCAGTTTTTTTCCTCAATGGCATTGTGCTTTTTATATTATATTTAAGAAATTGCTGCCTACCCCCAAGCTCCTAAAGATATTCTCCTGTTTTTTCTACAGCGTTATTGTTTATCCTTCAGAATTAATTAGTTCTACAATCCTTATGAATCAGGCGTGTGTGTGTGTGTGTGTGTGTGTGTGTGTGTGTGTACAGTTGGCATGCAGACTTTTTTTCATACAGGTGTTCAATTTACCCAGCAATAATTTTGGAAAAGACTGCTCTTCCCCCAGTTTACAAGCAAGCGTTAGCTCTGTCTTACCTGTGTGGGCCTGTTCCGGGACTCCGTCCGTTCTGTCCTTGAGCAAAGCCACCTGCACAGTGACTGCAGCCCGTGTCCCCAGCTCTGTGGCTTTTGTTCCTCCCATCCTCCAATTTGTCTGCTCCTGGTTCTTTGCAATTTCAAGTAAATTTTAGAATCAAGCAAGTTTTAGAATCAGCTTATGAACTCCACACACGCGCGCACACCTGCCAGTATTTGGGGGGAATGCTGTGCACTGAATATGTACATTTTGCTCGTTTTGCAGAAAACTGAAATTATTTCCGTAGTGAGTCTTCCAATCCACAGACACGATAGACATCTGTGAACATAAAGCAGGTGTGGGGAAGGCCTGTAGAGGGAGCTCTCATCCCCTACAAGCCACATCAATTACCCTAAACAAGAAGATGCCGTGGGTTACAGGTCCCAACAGGAGACACCTGGCAGTAGCTTCCAAACAGGAAGCGCTACTACTTCCTTGCAGCAGTCGGTAGGAAGGTTTTCCTCTTGCTCAGCAACAAGCCCAGCCAATGGAAACGCCACAGCTCAGCCAATGGGAAGCCACCGTCCCCTGACCTCTTACTTCCTCTTGCTGGTGACGTCCTCATCCCGCCCTCCTTCCTGTGTAGCCTCCCCTGTGTAACACCTGGGAGGATCTCTGTTCTCTGGGCGAGAGGCTGCCCAATTCATGAATCGTTCAGTTAAATTTTGTTTTTTAACATATCCTTCCATTTATTTAGGTTTATTTTATCTCAATAAACTTCATAATCTCCTGCATACAGGTTTTATATGTCTTTTATTAGATTATTACTAATTTTTTGATGTTTTAAAAATTATATTGTAAATGATAATTCTCAAACTATTTTTAACTGTTGCTGGTGTACACAAATACAATTTTTAAAATCGTGACATTATAGCCAGGAACTTTGCTAATTTCATAAATTAATTTTTTATAAGTTGCCTGACATTCTTTTGGGTGTTTTATGCACACAATAATTTTATCTGTAAGTAGTGACTATTTTATTTCTTCCTTTTCAAACTTTAGATCTTTTACTACTTGCCTTTTGTACTGGCTAGGCTCTCCAATACAATGATGAGTGGTAGTGGTGATTTTGAATAGCCTTGTCTCATTCCAGACCTCAAGGGGAAAGTTTTCAATATCTCATCATCAAGAAGATTCTTTGTAGATACTCTTTAACATAATAAGAAGATTCCCTTCTAGTCCTAGGACATAATTTGAATAATTTTAAACCTTTAAAATGTGTTAAAACTTATGGCTCAACCATATGATCAATTTTTGTAATGTTCCAGATGCACTGCAAATTCGTGTGTATTTTGTCATTATTCGGTATGGAATTCTATATATGTCAAATATGTCATTTGTTAATCATGTTACTCAGATCTTCGCCTTACTGAGTTTTTGTCTACTTGTTCTCTAATACATTGAAGGAGGCAGGTTAAAGTCTTCCACTATAGTTGCCAATTTTTTATTTCTCATTTTAGTGTTGTCATTTTACTATATATATTTTAAAGTTATGTTATTAGGTTTATACAACATTTGAAACTTCTGTATATTTCTACTGAGTATATCCTTTTATCATTATGTCCCGCTTTATCTCTAATTATCCTTATTTTCTTAATGTTGATTTCATCTAATGATAGTATAGCCACGTTAGCTTTGTTTTGGTTAGTGCTTGCATGGCGTGCAGTAAAAGATTAACGCATCAGACTTGATTTGGCCAAACCCTACAAATTCCAAAACATGGCTGAGCCTTGACTGGCTTCTGGGAAATAGCCTTTGAACCCTTGGAATATTCTGCCTAAAAAAAGTGTTTTTGTATGCCTGAGGACTTGGGACACGCTGTATCACTTTGACCGATGTGTTGAACTTAAGTGTGCCCCCCCCCCAATCTATATGTTGAAACCTTAACCCCTAGGACCTCATAATGTAACTATCTAGAGACTGGGCCTTTAAAGAGGTAATTAAGCTAAAGCAAGGCAATTGGAGCCCTAATCCAATCCCACTAACGTCCTCAACAGATTAGGACACACAGAGGAGACACCAGGGACGCTCACACACAGAGAAAAGGCCGTGTGAGGACACTGCTGAAGGCAGCCATCTGTAAGCCTGGAGAGAGGCCTCAGGAGAAGCCAAGACGTCTGACATTCTGGTCTTCCAGCCTCCGGAACTGTGAGAAAGGAAGTGTCTATTATGGAAGCCACCAGTCTGTGGTATTTGTCATGGCGGCCCCGGCTGGTGGATACAACCAGACAGCTGATGCTAACGTGGCTTGTCGTGAATGCCTGCCGTGGTCTGTCTGAGGCCCTGAGCTCTGCTGTTTCAGTTTGACCTCTGGGGCTGAAGCCTGAGCAGCTAAGGTTAGTCGTGCAGACAGCGCGGCCGATTCCCAGTAAAAGCCCTTGACACCCAGGCTCAGGTGACTCCTAGGTTGGCAGTGCCTCATATGTGTCATCACACATTATTGTTGGGAGAATTAGCGTGTCCCGTACAGCTGCACTGTGTGGGGGCGCCCAGAAGCTGGCACCTGGTTTCTCCTGGAATTTTCCATGTGCTGACTTTAGTCTGTCTCCTTCTGTAATCGTGAATATAACCGCTCTTCTGGGTCCTGTGAGTCCTTCTAGTGAACCAAGCCTGACAGTGGTCTTAGGGACCGGTGACACTCCTGCTCTATATTTTCCCATCCTTTTATTGTCAGCTTCTCTGTATCCTTACATGTAAGATGTGCCTCTTGTAACGATACAGTTTAATTTTTTGTTTTGTTTGGATTGTCTTTCTCAGTCTGATACTTGGAGTAGTTAGTCCATTTACATTTCAGATACTTCCTGAAGTATTAAGTGTATACCTACTTTGTGAGTTTTGTTTTCTATTTATCCCATCTGTATTATATTCTTTTAATCCTTTCCTTTCTTGCCTTTTGGGGGGAGGATCAAGTATTTTTTATCATTCCATTCCCCTCATCTATTAGTCTGTTAGTTATGCATTCCTTTAATACTATCTTACTATTTACTATTTACATTCTTTTACTATTCAAGGTTACCCTTCATGGCAACAAGCACCCTTTACTTGTTAGGTTCTTCCATGAATTACCACTTTTTTTTTTTTAACCCCTTCCCAGACCTTAAAAACACTCTGTTTCCATTTTCATCTTTCCCATTTTTTATTGTCATGCTTTTTATTTTTACATATATTTTAAACCACAGAAGGCATTATTGTTGTTTTAGAGAGTCAATATTCATTATTTCCATCCATCGCTCTTTATTTCCATGTTTCTATCTGGGGTTAGAAAGAACTCCCTGTACTTTTTGTTTTGTTTTGTTTTTAGTGCAGGTATTCTGCCAATGAAGACTGTCACTTTTTAGTTTTTACTTTTTTTATAGAAATGTCTTCATTTCACCTTCACTTTTGATGGATATTTTTGCTACCAAACTCTATAATATTCTAGGTTGGCAGTTATTTTCTCCAAAACTTTAAAAATGTTATTTTATTGCCTTTTGATTATTCATTTGTGTTGAAAAATCTACTATGTCTGACTGTTACTCCACTGAAGTTACTCTGTCATCACTCCTTTTTACTCCGGATCCTTTTATCTTGTATTTATACTGCTTGGAGTTCAGTGAGTGTCTTGAGTCTGTGGACTGGTAGCATTCATTTGTTTTTAAAGTTATCAATCTTTATGTCTAACATTTCTTCGGCTCCACTTTTTTGTCTTTCTGGGATTCCAGTTGTACATATGTTAGAATTTTTCAATGTGTTCCACATGTGTCTTCACTTTCCTGTGTTCTCCATCTTTATGTATCAGCCTGGTTATTTCCACTGTCCTACCTCTACTAATCCTACCAACCTACTTCCATGAATCCTCTCTTCTCTGTGTTCCATCTTAAACCCATCAATTGTAGTCTAAATATCAGTTATTGTGCTTTCAGTTCTAGAATTTATATATTTTTCCTCTAGTGAAATTCTTCATCTTATCTAGTTTCTTTAAAATATGTAGTTGGGCCGGCCGAGTGGCTCAGTTGGTTAAGAGCTCGCTCAAGAGTTTGAGCTCTGAGCAACAGCGGTTCAATGCCCGGCCCGAGCTGAGCAGCCGTTGAGCTGCCAAGCGGTGGCAGGATGGCTCAGCTTAAAAAAAAAAATAAATAAATAAAAATAAAATAAAACAAAATATTTAGTTATTTTAAAGTCTGAGCTGATACTTCCAATATCTGTGTCATCTGAGGATTTTTCCTGTTTTTTTCTTGGTATGTGTAGTAACTGATAATTGAGTGTTGGACACTGTGCAGACTGAGCTGACTCGTCTTGAAGCTAATCCACCATCTTAGCTCCTGTCCTGCCCCCCGCCCCCAATCTGGGAACGTACATGGGAAATCTGCAGTGAGACACCCTGGACATTATCTGTCTCTTAACTGGCTCTGGTGCCAAAGCCTCTCGGTACCTGACAGTCCCTGGCCCCTTAAACACACGTTCCTTCCCAGCATGTAGACTAACTGCTTTTATCTAAAAAATACAGATTCGGGGTGGGGGGAGGTGGAAGGTGCAGAGGACATCCATGTTGTCTTGCCATTACCCAAGATACACCTCATGTGTAACTTCCCTTAATGAACTCTTAATGAAATGATGGAGTTGTCAGCCCCTTTCTCCAGTCTCTCGGCCCCAGGAAATTTTACGTAACACACATTGTCCACGACAACATATAGAGGCTCTGGATTCTATTACCTTTGTGCAGAGAGGGTTCACCTTATCCTCTGGGGGCAGACGACCAAAGCTCAAATTACACGAGGCAGGATTGCAGTCCTCCATCTCATCCTCTTTAGCCCATGCCCATTCCTAGGGTGCAGCCCCTGCCCACACCCCACCCTCAGAGCCTCAACGCCCGTTTCTGTTTCTTCATAACCATGCAACTGTTGAAAACTCCGCGTGGCCTTCCACTGACTTTCTCACCGTGTGCATCTCACATGTACGCAGATGCTTCAGGGGAAACGGGATTTGGTGCTTCCAGCCTGGGGCCAGCTTTCTAGCCTCTCTCTCTACGTCGAGAATCGGTGAAGACCTGGAGGGTCAGCGGTGTGCAGAGTGCCAGCTTGCCTCTCTCCAGTTCTCTTCTCTTGGGAAACACGGCTCCTCAGTGGCTGGCTGGCTGCAGCTTACTGATGCCTTCAAACCACATTTTTTCTCATCTGGATTTTCTCATCATTCTCAGTGGGGGCAATGGTCTGGCCACCGTAGTTGGAAGTGGAAACTCAAGGAAGGGTCATTTTATAGACGGCGTAAAATTGGATGTGTCTTGACAGAGTAAAAATATTAAAACTAATGATGACAGCTTCCCATCATGGCGCCCTTATTGTGTGCCCGAGTTTGTGCTAAGTAGTTACATGCGTTTTATTTGACTTTTACAGCAATCTCGTGAGAGAGGTAATGTGTCTGTTTCTATTTTACAGATGTGGAAACTGAGGCTTAGAGGGGTAAGCTAATGCGTCCAGGCACACTTTCTATCCCCTGCAGCCAAAATACATAGAAAAACGTTCAAATTTTTATTGTGATAAAATATGTATAATGTAAAATTTGCCATTTCAACCATCTTTAAGTGTACAATTCAGTGGCAGTAAGTACATTCACAATCTTGTGTAACCATCACTACTACCTATTTCCAAAACTTTGTCACCCCAAACTCTGTAAACATGAACCATAACCCCCGTCCACCCACCCTCCAGCCCCTAGTCACCTTTGATCTATTTCCTGTCTCTGAATTTTCCTATTCTAGGTATTTCAGATAAATAGAATCACACACTATTTGTCCTGTTGTGTCTGGCTTGTTTCCAAAGCACAATGTTTTCAAAGTTCATCCACGTTGTAGCATGTGTCAAAAATTCACTCCGCTTTATGGCTGAACGCTACCCACTGCAAGCAAAGGCCACACTTTGTTTATCTGATATGTAGTCGTGGGCATTTCAGTCATTTCTGCCTTTTGGCCGCTATGAACAAAGCTACAGGGCCGGCCGAGTGGCTCAGTTGGTTAAGAGCTCGCTCAAGAGTTTGAGCTCTGAGCAACAGAGGTTCAAGTCCAGCCCGAGCTGAGCAGCCGCT
>NW_017732035.1:241469-272036 GCF_001890085.2 Hipposideros armiger
AAAAAAAAAAAAAAAAAAAAAAAAAAAAAAGAACAAAGCTACGGAAGTGTCTGTGTGGGGCATTTGTTTCTGGCTCACTTGGGTCTCTATCTAGGAGTGGAATTGCTGGGTCACACAGCAGCTCTGTGTCTAACCTTTTGATGAAGCGCCAGACTGCTTCCCACAGAGCTGCACCATGTCACAGGCCCACCAGCCACACACAAAAGTACCGGTTTTCCACATCCTCGCCAACACTTACTTTTCTGTTTTAAAAAGACAATTACAGCGATCCTACTATGTGAGACGCACATCTTACTATGACTTGGGCATCTCCGTATTGTCCATGACACTGAGGCTCTTCTCAGGAGCCCACTGGACACCTGTGCATCCGCATGTCTGCTGGAGCCTGTGCCCATATCTCAGGGGGACTATCTGTCTTTCTGCTGTGGGGTCGTAGGAGCTCTTTCTATGTTCTGGAGACTAAACCCTTATTTTCTTTTACTCTGCAAGTTGTATTTTCACTTTCTTAATAATGTCTTTTGATGCACAAAATTTTTAATTTTAATGAAGCCCATTTTATCTTTATTTTCTTTTGGTTGCTTGTGCTTTTGGTGTCATATCTAAGAAGCCATTATCTAATCCAAAGTTACGAAGATTTGTATTTTATTCTAAGAGTTTTATGCTTTTAGCTCTTCTATTTCAGTTGTCGATCCCTTGTAATTTTTGTATATGGTGTGAGGAAGGGATCCAACTTCATCCCATGAAACAGGCAAATTCATAGAGACAGGAAATAGACTTGTGGTTGATGGGGCCTGGCATGTGGGGAGAATGGGGTGTGAATGCTAATGGGTACGAGGTTTCTTTTTGGGGTGATGAAAATATTCTAAACTTACTGGTGATGGTTGCATAATGCTGTGATTACCCTAAAAATCACTGAATTGTATACTTTAAAAGGGTGAATTTTATGCTTTGTGAATTAGACCTCAATAAAGCTGTTATTAAAACCAACAAAAACAACAGCTGGAGGCCTGTGGGAGGGGGGACAGGCCTGGCAGCCCCGCCTCCTGCTTCAAGGGGAGCAGACACACTGCTGCCTGCGGCTGCCCCAGGGTGTGTTCTAAATCTAGCACAGCCCCAGATTCTCTCTCCTCCAGTGTCACACTTTAGGTAATAATTGGTCGGTTGCTGTCATCTCCTCTCCCACTTTGGCCCCAAGCCCAAACACTGCTGTCAGCTCCTTAATCCTGGCAAATCAGTCACAAGAGTGAAACAGGCCAGACGGGAGCTCCAACCCACCTCTATTCCTGGGGATACATGGAGCCCCGAGGGAGGCAGGAGCGCGTGGGCCCAATGGGTTCCTGGGCGAGACCGAGGCCCAGCTCTGCCCCATGTGGAGGGAGGGGCTGGGACTCAGCATGTCCCCTGGCGTGGACAAACCTCACAAGGTGTCTGGGTGTCCTCCTGCTGCCTGGCCAGCCTGGGCTGGGCGTAGGCTTTTGCTGACCAGCCCACCTTGGGTTCCAATGGGGTGTGAGCATTTGTGCTCATGGGCGACTTCTCCGGGGCCCAGATTTGCACTGGTTGGTTGCATGAGGCCTCTTTGTGGGTGGGAGAATGAGAGGCTGTCTGTGCAGAGTGGACCCTGGACACAGAGGGCCACAGAAAACCCATGGCCTCCTGCACTTGGAGGGGCGGAGGTTTGGGCAGGGGTGCCAGCATCCGTCTGCCACACTGTAAGCAGGGGCC
Source organism: Hipposideros armiger (assembly GCF_001890085.2). Taxonomy (NCBI): domain Eukaryota; kingdom Metazoa; phylum Chordata; class Mammalia; order Chiroptera; family Hipposideridae; genus Hipposideros; species Hipposideros armiger. The sequence goes on from NW_017732035.1 coordinate 243,195, forward strand.
CTGGAGAAGCCATCTTGGTGGCCGTCCTGGGCAGAGGATGTTGGAAACAAGCCAGAAGGAGAAGGTAGCCAGCACTGGGTGAGGACTGGCTGACAGACAGCACACGGGTCCCTGGGGACATCCCTAACCCCCTCAGTGGGACTGAGGCCCAGAGCCAGTCTGGCTGGTGTCACTGTTATGTGGACCCTGGGTGGTCTTGGCTTGAGTTGCGCAGGCCCCCCCACCAGGCCCCTGGGCCCTGGGCCCTCTCTGACTCCCTGCCCCGCAGCAGGGAGGGGGCCCAGGAGAAGCAGAGTGCAGGAGTCTGGGTGCAAAGGCAGGCTCGGGGCGGGGGAGCCACAAGACCCGGGCTGAGCCCAGAGGCCGAGGGGCCCGGCTGGCCCTGCATTCCTGTCTCAGGCCTTGGAAGACTCTCACCGGGATTCTGTGACCATCGGGCCACTACAGACCTGCCCTGGCATCGCGCTCCGCCAGCAAGATGCCTCTGTTCATTGAGGCCATGGCAGCAGTTTCCGGCCTTTCTGCCCAGAGCTTGGAGCTTGGCCTTGGTGCCGCCTCCCCAAGACTTACAGTCCCCTAGGGCTCCAGGGCTGCTCAGCTCCACGCAGACCATCTCAGGGGCCAGGCCCCGCAGAGGCCCCGGTGACAGGTGGGGTGGGAGCAGTTTCCCCTAGAAAGTTCCTTCAGTGGTGTTCAGGCCACATGTTTGCCCTGTCCCTCTGGCCTTAGGACCTCTGCTCGGGATAGAATCCCCAGGGGTGCTCACTGCAGTGTCCCCCTGCACCCAGTCCGCCCCACCAGGCCCTGGCTCTGCCACACAGGTTCTCCATGGAGCCTGGACTCCTCCAGGGGCCAGCGCCCCTCCGCAGCTCCGGTGTGACACGTGTCCCATTCTGTCTGGCTGGCAAGAGGATAATAACCAGGCTGTGCCTTCGTAAGGCGACGGGCAGAACGCCCATCTCCCTGAGTGTCCTCCTATAAGACCCGGGCCTGAGGCTGAGACAGGCTCCTCCGCCAAATTTAGCACAAAATGGCAGTTCTGGGTTGAAGTCTACGTAGCAACAAGATTAGCACCTGATTTTGCAAACTGGTATTTTTATCCCCGGGGCTGTAAAGCTGAGAAAAGTGGCCCCCTCCTGTGCCACCTGGAGACCCCACCCCCCAGTGCTCCTCCTGGCCCCAGGTCCCTCCAGCCAGCTCTGCCTTCCCGTCTCACTTGCAGGGTCTCTGAGCCCTGGGGATAGGGAGGGGGTCGACCCTGGGGGTGAGGAGAGGATCCTCGGGGCCTACAGGCAGGAATGTCAGTCCGGGGCAGCCTGTCCTGCCCTCGCACTCTTTCCTTTTCGTCGCCCTGTCTCCACATCTTAGCACCTTTGTACTTTGTGCTGTGCTACAGCCCGTGGCACTTTGTACCCCATCACACGGAGGCCGAGGGTCCCTGGTCTGTGTGGGTGGGTGTGCAGCAGGCTTTTGGTAGCTGCAAGCAGCTCTGGACACAGAGATCAGAACGTCCAGCAGCCTGAAGCCCCAGTGCCGCTTGTGTGGGCTGCCATCTGCTAAGCTGTCATCGAGGAGCCATCGTGCCTCCTGGTTTTACAGAGGAAATATTGTGATGGTAAAACCTCCCAGCTCTGGAACAGAATGGCATAGGCTCACTTTTCCCATTCCCCCTCCCTGGGCATAACCCAACAGCCTCCCTAAAAGGTCCTTGAAAGCTGGAAAGAAGGCGGACAGGCTGTGTGCCCTGGACTCTTTTTATCTGCACAGACCCTGGGCTGGGCCGATGCCTACAGCCCATGCTGCCACTGGCATCGACAAACAGACAGACAACAGGAAAAGCTGCCCTTCAGCCAAAGGACGGGAGCGGGGAGACCCGACAGAGGACAGGGCTGGTGTTCCGTGCACCCCCAGCAGACGCAGTACCACGGAGCCTGGGTCTCCCTGCCTCCACCCAGTATCACGCAGAGCCCAGGCCCAGTGGAAGCACGCCCACCCGTGCAGGCCATGCCACCATGCGGGGACACTGAAAACTCAACACTGGTGCCACAACCCACAAGAGCAGGCCACAAACTACATGTTGAAGCTAAGAAGGGTGACTGCTTGCTAAAATAAATAGGATTATGACTCTCCTAACCTACCAACCAAAATATCCAGGATACAATCAAAACTCCTGTTTCATACCAAGAACCAGGAAAACCACAACTTGAATGAGAAAAGATAATGAACCGATGCCAATGCCAAGATAAATCAGATGTCAGAATTACCTGACGAGGATCTTAAAGCAGTTGTCATAAATATGCTTCAATAAGCAACTACAAAACCTCTTGAAACAAATGAAGAAATAGAAAACCTCAGCAAAAAAATGTTATGTTTTTTTTATAAGAAGATAAATGTTTTCTATAAAGTAAACATTATAGAACTGAAAACTATATAAACCAGATTAAAAACTTTGCCAGATGAACTCAGTAGTAGAGTGGGGATGAAATAGGGGCAGTCAGTAAAGTTAAAGACAGAGCAATAGAATTTACTCATTCTGAATAAGAGGAAATAGACTGAAAAATAAAACGAGCAGAGTCTCAGAGATCTATGGAACATACCTAAGATCCAACATTCAGATCATTGGAGTCCCAGAGGCAGGGAGAAAGAATGTGGGGCTGGAAAATTAATGAAAGAAATAACATCTGAAAACATCCCAATTTTAACAAAAGACATAAATCTACAAATTGAAGAAGCACAGCAAACTCCAAATAGTAAAAACCTAAAGAGATCCACACCAAGACACATCACAATTAAACATCTGAAAACTGAAGACAAAGAAGAAAAGATCTTAAAAACAGCCAGAGAGAAATGACACATTTCTATAGAGAAACACCATTCAAATGACAGCAGGTTTCTCACCTGAATCCATGGCAGTTGGAAGTGAGTGGCACAGTATTTTTCAAGCACTGAAAGAAAAGAGTTGTCAATTGCAAACTCCGTAACCAGTGAAAGAATCCTTCAGGAATGCAGGGGAAATAAAGTTATTCCCAAATGTAGAAAAACGAAGAGAATTTGCTGCTATCGTTGTCTATCTTTAAAGAATGAATAAAGAAAACTCTTCAAACAAAAAGAAAATGGTAGCAGCAGAAGGCTGCAGGCTTCACCAAGAAAAGAACAATGGAAAAGGTAAAAACAAAGGTGAGCATAACAGACTACTTCACTTCATTAATTCCTTTATTCAGTAAACACCGCAACACCACCTGATGTTGTTCCTCAGTGTAGAAGAAATACTAACAACAATTATCCTTTACAACCTGGGAGCATAAACGGACATTAACAGGAGCAAGATTTCTACACTCACTCAAAGTCAGAAGACACAACATTGTGAGGCTGTGATGAGTTACTCATGTATATGGAAATATGTAGAGCATCTAGCAAAATGACTTAAGATGATATCCTAAAAAGTAAATAAATAAATCAAAGTGGAGTTGTAAAAAACATTCAAGAAATCCACAGAAAAGCAAGGGAAAAGAAACAGAAAAATGAGAAACAAAAGGATCAGACAGAAAGCAAATAATAAAATTAAGACTAAAGCCTAATGTAGCAATAATTACTTTAAATGTATATGGTCTAAATATACTAATTAAAAGACAGGTTGGAGGGCCAGCCGAGTGGCTTAGTTGGTTAAGAGTTTGCTCAAGAGCAGCTCTGAGCAACAGCCGTTCGATGCCCGGCCCGAGCTGAGCTGCTGCTGAGCTGCCAACAGGTGGCAGGATGGCTCAGCTAAAAAAAAAAAAAAAAAAAAATATATATATATATATATATATATATATATATATATATATATATATAGGTTGGCTGAATGGATAAAAAAACCATATGCTGTCTACAAGGAACTCACATCAAAGTAGGCTGAAAGTAAAAGGGTGGGAAAAAATGTATCATGTAAACATTAATAAAAAATAATTTTATTACTTATATTAATATAGTAGGAGTGGCTATATTAAGCTAAGATAAAGTAGACTTCAGAGCAAAGAAAATTACTAGGGACAGAGATGGACATTACATAGTGATAAAAAGATCAATCTACTCAACAGGTATAGCAACCCTAAATGTAGGTACTAAACAACAGCGCTTCAAAATGCATGAAGGAAAAATGTTGGAGCTGAAGAAGAAATAAACAAATACACAATTAAAGTTGGGAACTTCAAGAACCTCACTCTCAGCAATTGATAAAACTACTAAATTGAGAATGGACAAGGATATAGAAGAACTGAACAATACCATCAGCCAACAGGATTGAATTAATATTTCTACAACTCTCTCTACCCAACAGCAGAAGACACATTCTTTCCAAGTGCCCATTGCCATTCACCAAGATAGACCATATCTCGAGTCATAAAACAAACCTTAACAGATTTTTTTACTAAAAACAGATATTTTACTAAAATCGCAGAGTATACCTTCTGATTATAATGGAATTCAAGTAGAAATCAATGAGAAACGTCAACAGGACAATCTTGCTTGGAAATTTAACAACACACTTCTGAAAGAGGAAGTCTCAAAGGGAATTATAAGATACATAGAACTGAATGAAAAAAATAAATAATTAAGCACCAAAAGCAGTGCATGAGAGGGAAATTTATAGTAATACACTTAGATTAGAAAAGAGGAAAGATTGCAAATCAATCACCTAAGTGTCTACCTCAAGAAACTAGAAAAAGAGCAAAATAAACTCAAAGGAATAGAAGGAAGGAAATACAAAGGAGTAGAAATCAACAAGATAAATAAAATAAAACATGAAAACTATAGAGCAATTAATAAAACAAAAAGCTGGTTTTTAAAAAAGAAAAATTAATAAAATTGATAAAACTCTACCATCATTGACAAAGATAAAAAGAGAAAAGACACAAATCACCAATATCAGGAATGAAACAAGGGGTATCATAACAGATCCTGTAGCCACTGAAAGGATAATGAGAGGATGTTATGAACACTTTTACACTCATAAATCTGACAATTTAGAATTTAACCAATTTCTCAAAATACAAACTACCAAAACTCAGGCAAGATGAAATAGATCATCTGAATAGTCATATAACCATTAAAATAATTGGAATTTTCACTTAAAATTTTCAGAAAAAGAAATCTCTAAGTCCAGATGACTTAAGAATTAACACCAGTTTTACATAATCTCTTCCATAAAATACGAGAGGAAAAAACACTTCCTAACTCCATTTACGAGACTAGGATCCCCCCTGATATCAAACCAGACAAAGAGTGCGCGCGCACACACACACACACACACACACACACACACGGGCACACGAAAACCACAGAGCATTCCCTCATGAACTTTGACAAAAGTCCTCAATAAAATATTGGCAAATTGAATCCAGCAGTGTGCAGATCCAATGGGATTTATTGCAGGAATACAAGGCTGGTTCAGTATTTGAAAATCAATCATTATAACATAACATATCAGCAGGCTACAAAGGAAAAACCATATTATCACATAAATGTATGCAGAAAAAGCATCTGACAAAATTCTAAACCCATTCATGATAAAACTATCACCATACTATGAATACAGGTAAATTTCCTCCAACTCAGAAAGAGCATCTACCAAAAATCTAAAGCTACCATCACACTTCATGGTGAAAACTGGACATTTTCTCTCTAAGTTCTGGAACAAGTGAAGGCAGTCTGGTCTCACCACTCTTACTCAGCATAGTGCTGGAAGTTCTACCCATTGCAATAAGGAGATAAAAATAAAGGCATCCATATTGGAAAGAAAGAAACAACATTGTCTTTATTTGCAGACAACATGACTTGACCACATAGAAAATAAAATCCCAAGGAATCTATGAAACAAAACAAAATAAGACAAAACAAACAAACAAACAAACAAAACAAAAGCAAAAACCTCCTAGAACTAATAAATGAGTTTAGTGAGGTCACAGGATACGAGATCAACAAAAGTCATTTCCATATGCTGACAATGAACAAAGGGACACCAAAATAAAAGATACAATAGCATTTACAATTGACCCAAAGAACACAAAATACTTAGCTACAAATCTAACAAGACATGTACAGAATCTATGAGGAAAATTACAAAATGCTGATGAAAGAGCTCTAAATACGTGGAGAGACATACCATGTTCATTGACTGGAAGACTCAACAAAGCAAAGATGTCAATTCTTCCTAAATTGATCTATAGGTTAATATCATTCTTATCAAAATCTAACAAGATTGTGTGTTTTTATTTTTGTAGATACAGACAGGCTTATTCTAAAATTTATATGAAAAAGGAAAGACCCTAGAATAACCAAAACAATTATGAAGAAGACGAGTAACATTTACAACAAGGCTGACCACATAGGCACAGTAATCAGACAGTATGGTCTTGGTGGAGGTAGACCAGAGACGCAGTAATAGAACCGACAACCCAGAAACAGATCCACACAAATATGTCCAACTAATCTTTGACAAAGGAGCCTTTTTAAGAAGTGGTATTGGAGCAACTGGACATCTGCAGGCAAAAAAAGAAAAAAACACCCTAAAACCCTAAACCTCATACCTTACACAAAAATTAACTCAAAATGAATTATGAGCTCAAATGTAAAACATAAACTACAAAATTACTAAAAAAAAAACAAAACTGGAGCAAATCTTTGAGACGTAGAATTAGGCAAAGATATTTTAGATTTCACACTAAAGCATAATCATAAAAGAAAATAATAAATTAGATCTCATTGACATTAAAAACTTTTGCTCTGAGAAAGACTATGTTAAAGGATGAAAAGATTAAAGACTGGGAGAAAACATTTGCAAATCACATATCAATGAAGGACTTTTATCTAGAATATGTAAAACAATTTAAACTTGACATTAAAACAAGCAGCCCAATTAGGAAATGGGTCAAAGTCTTGAGAGGCATCTCACCAGAAGGTTATGTAAGGATGGCTGGCACGTGCACTTGAGAAGGCTAACCAGTCAGTCGTCGGGGACATGCAGGGTAAATCACACCGCAAAACCAGCATACACATCAGAATGGTTCAAGCTCAAATACTGACACGCCTGTATTCATTTCCTACTGCTGTAATAACATCTTAACACACATTTAGCGGCTTAAAACAACAGTTCTGTCACAGCCAGAGGTCAGCAGCCCGAGACGGCGCCTGTGGGTCTAGGGACATTCTAGGGAGAACCCCGTTCCTGGCCTTTTCCACCTTCTGGTGACCGGTGACCGCCGTCCGCCTTCGCAGGTGGTGACGGCCGGTCGGGCTCCCTCAGGGCTCCACTCGGACACTAGGCCCCCACCCCCACTCCACCTCTAAAGGGCCCTGTGATTACACTGGCCCTCCGGGCTCATCCGCAATAATGCTACCTTGGGATCGACTAACTCCTGCCTTCCATCTGTAACCTGCGGCCTCAGGCTCGCCCTGTGGACAAGTTCTGAGGAGCAGGCGGGACACCTGGGGGCCCTCACCCTGTCACAGCACCAGGTGCAGTGGGGACACGGGAGCACCCACATCTCCTCTGTTGCTGGTGGGACGGTGACACCCTGAAAGCAGTCTGACAGTTTCTTACAGTTAAACGCACACTTACACGTGCGAGCCAGCGAGTGCACTCTTGGGTATCACCCCACAGAAGCGAAGACACATGCTCATACAAAACACGGCAAGAAGGCTCACGGTGCCCTACTGGCGACAGGCACAACGTGGGCCCTGCCCAGGTGTTCCTCGATGGTGGGCAGTTAAACAGACTGCAGTCCACCCTGCCCAGCAGCCAGGAGGGAACTGCTGGACCCCCAAGTGGGGTGCTGAGTGAAAATGCCGGTGCGCAAGGGCACACACCACACGGTCCATTTCCACGCCAGAGAAGACGGGTGCTTCCCAGGGGTCAGGGGCGGGGGCTAGGGGGCCCGTGGCGACATGGAGTACACGGAGCTGCATGCACACACGCTCGCGCACACACTGGGGGGCTCTGATGTCAGTGGACTGGACCCACATCCATTCCCCGGTTTTGTTTTGTTTTTAAGATTTTTATTGGGGAATTGGGGGATGCGAACAGCGCTGGGGAATTGGGAGAAGGGGAACAGACAAGTTGCTGTCCTTTTGTTCTTCAGTCTAGTTGTGGAGGACGTTGCTTCACTGGCCCAAATTGGCACCATCATTGCGCTCTTCCTGGATGAGGCAGATCAGTCGCCGGCTTCTGGACGGCCGCTCACGGCGGCTGCTGGCCGCTCACGCTGGCTGCTGGCTACACACAGTAGCCCATGGCACCCCACTGCAGCAGGGGCTACAGCTTACGCCGTCACCGGCGACTCACCGCAGCCCAGCTCCAGGTTGAGCTGTTGTTCAGCATCTTAGCTGTGGAGGGCAGTGTCACTGGCCCTCATATGTGGGATCCGAACCGGGGCCCTCTGGCATCCCAAGCCAGCTCTTAACCATCGCGCCACTCAGCCAGCCCCATTCCCTGGTTTTGATGTCCTGCAGCCACTGGGGGAAGCTGCATGTGGGGAACACAGGGCGCTCCTCACAGCTTCCCTAACTGTACTTATTTCAAAACAAGTTAAAAATCAAGGCCAGAAACATGTCTGATTGTTGGTCCAAAGGGAAGTCAGCCCGGGGCTCTCTGTGGGGCTTCTCGAACCCGGGTCCATGCTCTGTGCCCTCCAGGCTCCCCCACGGGCACAGCATCCAAGGGGTCAGCCAGCAGGAGGGCAGGACGAGTGGTCAGGGCCCCCTGTGATTGCAGCCCCTGGAGTAGGCTCTGCCCGGTCCCCCTTGACCCGCCAAACCTTCAGAGCCCAACGGCACGTGGCACATCTTTCCTGCCAGAACCCCACCGACGGAAGCTCAAATTTGGGGTTCTCCAAGCTCCATGCACTTGGAGGCTAGCACGGGGGGGAGGGGCAGGGGGGCAGGTCTGGGCTCAGGGCTGGGTCAGCTGGTGCGCCAGAGACAGGTACCGATGGCCGTGCCACCAGGCTGGTTTGCTGCCGGGCATACGTAACCACCATCAGGCAGCCCCCACCACCACCCGTGCCCGAGGTCCAGGGCCATTTCTGGGGCTGCTGCAACCAACTGCCACACACTGACTTAAAACACCACCCATCTCTTCTCCCTAGACCTACAGGTCAAAGTCCGAAATCCAGGCGCAAACCCGCTTCCTGCCCGTCCAGCCTCCAGAGGCGCCCACTTCCCTTGGCTTGCGGCCCCGCCTCCACCGTCAGAGCGCAGAGCTCCAACCTCTGGTTCAGTCACCTCCCCTTAGGACTGTGGTGACACGGGGTCCCCCGGATAGCCCAGGACAGCCTCATCTCAGGCTCCTTCACTGAGCCCCATCTTTACCATGTGCAGTCCCCTTGACCATGGAAGGTGAGCCACAGGTTCTGGGGAGCACTGTTCAGGCTGCCACACGCCCAGCTCCTTCTCCCTGGTGTCCCCCCGTCCACCCTGGGTGGACAGGGGCCTAAGACCAGAAGGCACCCAAAGCTGAGCTCTGGGCCCCCGTTGTGCAGTCGGAACACCCCTGCCAACACGCTTTCTGCCTGCCTCTGCCCAGCCCTCCCGCTGCATGGGGTCCAAATCCGAGAGCCTCCAGGGGCTCCTCTCCTTCAGTGACCAGCGCCTGGCCCTGCACCTCCCTGCCCTTGGACCCCACCTGGCCTGTCCCCTCTACGAGGGCGTCCGGCCCTTCTCCACACCACCAAGCCTGCTGTCCCTCAGGACTCGGGCTCCCTGCTCTGCCTCCAGCCCCAATCCTGGCTGACCGCTGTTGGCTGGGGGTACGCAGCACGGTGCACCCTCCCTGCCCAGGGCTGGGGGAGCCCTGGGGGGAGGCTCGGAGTGACGATGAGCCCAGCACCACCTGGCTCCATGCTTTCAAGACTGCCGAGGAAGCGTGACTTCTGTAAGGGCTCGTTTTCAGCGCCAGCAGAGAATGAAAAACTACTTAATGGGTATGGAGTTCCACTTGGGAAGAAAAGGTGTGGGGCTGATGGAATGATGGCTGCATGTCAGTGTGAATGTACCTAATGCCAGTGGGCTGGACATCTGGACACAGCTAAGACGGTGAGTTCTGTTACCTGTATTTTACCACAGTAAAAAAAATTTTTTAAAGATTTTATTGGGGAATTGGGGCAGGGGAACAGACAAGTTGCTGTCCTTTTGTTCTTCAGTCTAGTTGTGGAGGACGTCGCTTCACTGGCCCATGTTGGTATTATCATGGCACTCTTCCCAGGTGAGGCAGATCAGTCTCTTGCCATTGGACGGCAGTTCACCACAGCTCACGCCCGCTGCCAGCCAGCCCCACTGCAGCCTATACAGTCACCGGCAACTCACGGCAGTCCAGTTCCAGGTCGAGCTGTTGTTCACCATCTTAGCTGTAGAGGGCGCAGCGTCACTGGCCCTCATGCGGGATCCGAACCGGGGCCCTGATGCTCAGAGCTGGCGTCCCAAACCAGCTCCTAACCAATGCGCCACTCTGCCGACCCCAGACTAATATTTTAAAGGTGTGAGCTTCCTGACTGCCTGTGGCCAGGTCACCCTCCTGCCCAGAAGTGGGAAGGGAGCAGGCCTGGGGCTGTCCTCCCAGGGGTGGGGGTCCCCAAAGAAGGGTGGGCTGTTTGTCAGGGTCTCCAGGGGCTGCGTCGAGAGAGTCCAGTGGAGGCGGGTGGGAGTCAAGGGATGAGGACCCTGAGCTAGGTCTGGCTCCTGGAAGGTCTGCAGGGGCAGCTGGCGTGAGCTGCTTCCCTGTGGCCCGCCCGGCCTCGGGCCGACACTGCAGGACTTCGCGCTCGCCTGCTGGGGATGGACGGAGCCCTACGTGTCTGGGAGCTGTGGGCTCCACCTGCATGCAGAGCTCAGGACGCGTTTGGGAACTGGGGAATGACCACACGGAGCGCTGCCAAGTCACTCGGCAGCACAAGTCACAGACGCAGAAGCGCTTAAATACAGATTTATTGCAAACCCACACGCAGACGGGCAGCTTTGCAGGCTGGCGCCCGCGGTCCTCAGGTGGAACTCAGAGTCCGATCTGTTGCTGCCGCGTCTGTAGAAAGAAAACAGGGCAGAAGCGGCACAGCAACGGACAGAGGGCACACGCGAGACCCCAGGGCGGCGCCATCAGCCGTGTGACCAGTGCCCCCCTTCTATTCCCAGAGGCCTTTGCGCCACTGTCACAGCCGGCGGAGAGGGGAGAGACGCGACACTGAAAATAAAATTGGGCAAAAAGACTGCTGACCAGAGTACACGGCTCTCGAAGTTTCCTACATCGCTGAGGTCAGGTGCCACTCCCCACCTCGTCCCTCCGGGAGACCCCCAAAGGAAAAGGACAAGGAGACTCAGGTGTACACGTGAGGCCTGGGGCCGAGAGGGGTCGCGGAAGGTCCAGGACCAGCTCAGTGACGACTGACTGCAGACCCGGCTCACGCCCCCTTGGCGATGTGCTGACCAGCCACCTGGCGAGCAGCCTGCCTCCGTGACGATGAGCCGGCCCACCCATGCAGCTGGAGGTGGGGCCTCCAGAAGGACCATCTGCCAGACAGGTTGCTGGACCCACAGCCGGGCGGGCAGAGCCCACCAGGCAGGTTACAGTGTGTGGCAATCGTGCCCAGGTCGCAGGCCCCAGCTGGGAGCAGGGCTGGGAGCTCCATGGCGTGGTCGGGAGTCAGCCATGAACGGACCGGGGCTGCTGGCACACCATGGGCTCCTGAGGGCACCCGGCCCAGTTCCCTTTACAACAACCGGGTCTGACAAGAGGGAAGCGCTGGGGGTGGAGGCAAGGCAGCGGGTCGGAGGCCCTGCTGTGCCTGTGGCCACAACTTTCTCCCAATATCCGGAACCGGCGAGGACCTCAGTTTCAACTGTTCCGTGACACTACATATTACAAACGAGCGAGACGGCAGTGACCACGCAGCAAGGTCAGGCCGAGAGTCCCTACACCGCCAGGCGCCAGGCATCGCCCCGCCCTGCACACCCACCCCCACCGCCCAGCACAAGAACAGCAAGCAGCGCACACACAGCGGCGGGCAGGCGGGCGGGCAGCAGGTCCCAGCTGTGCCTGCTGGGACGGACGTCCTGGGCACCCTGCATGGCCCACCCTGCTCTGGAACAGTCTGCAGACGCCAGGCAGGGGAGGCCGCTCGCCCTTGAAAGAAGGGAAGGTGAGGCCACCAGCCTGCGAGTCCCAGCAGGAGGGGCACAGCATGGGCGTCCTCTCGTCACTAGAACTGCACGGCCCCCGGGGAGATGTTGAACATGGCCGGGTCGAACCGCTGGCCTCGGAAGGGAGAGCCTTCAGCGTCCCACCCCTTCTTCAGCATCTCATGGACTTTCTACAACAGAAAACACAGGGGTTAGGCCCAGTCACCAGGCCCACACGGCCAGGCAGGACTCTGCTTCCTTCTCCAGAGGACCCGCCTGGGGTGACTGCAGACCCTCCGTGGCACCATGCTCCCCACATGCTGATCCCACCTCCATCTTGTCACCAGCAAAGCTCAGGCTATCTTCATGGCGGAGCTGCTGTCCCTTCTCACCAAGGGTTTCTGCCCAAACTCCAATGGCCCAGGGAGGAGGCTGGTGGCATCAAGGCCTATACCATCAGATAATCCAGGGTGACCTGGGCCATGACTCAGAGGGAGGCCTCAGGAGATCCCACTGTGGACCCGCCAGTCCTGGACCCACAGTGGCCCATCTAGGAGGTCCCGTGTCCAGGGGACTGCAGCACACTGCGCCCGAGGGAGGTACCGCCCCGAGCCATAGGCTCCCTCCTCTGTGAACACCCCAGCTGGAACCATCTCTGCTCCTTGTGACCCCAAGAAACGAGGACGAGGAAGAGTGACGGCACAGGGCCAGGACCCACACACTGAGCGCAGGGAAAGTTCCGTGTCCGAAAGGCGGCGGCATGCAGGGACCAGGCAACACCATGGCTCACGTGGCACAGACAACGCCCGTGGCTGCCTACTGCGCCAGCAGGGGTGGGTGTCTGGCAGAGGGAGTGTGGGCCAGGCCTCCGCCTACATCCGTCCTCCTGGGCCTCCCAGCACTCTGCACCCCACCTGAGCACACTTGCTGTCACTCACAGCTGCAGCGCAGGCAGGCAGCGTCCCCGGGTGGCACTGGTCTCGTCACTCACACTCTAAGGGCAGCCTTCAACCGTGCCCCCCAGAGGGTCCTGCCCCTCAGGAAACGCAGTACCACTGCCACCACGGCCCCCATCTGAGGTAGACCTGTGGCCCCAATTTCCCCTGGGGACCCCTTTCCTCCAGGGAACAGAACATCAGCTGAACCATCCGTGGCTGTGCAGCCTCAGCACCAAGTGTCACCACGCCTGTGGCTCCTCTCCCGCTGCCGTCTCCTCTGAGGCCCAAAACTGCTCCCAGGCTGTGCTTCCCTCACGGCCCGCGGGGAGAACAGTCCACGTGGACGGCCAGGAGGCGGGCCACCTTTGCTTGGCTCCTTCTGGAATCCCCAAGAAGCCCACGAGGCCCAGGCAGCAGGGCCACCGCAGGGCCAGGCCATGTGTATGCTCCACCAGAGTCACCGCAGTCCCAAGCCATCCATCTCCAGCGAGGGACCAAGGGCAGGAGGCTCCTGGCCACCCAGGAGCAGGTCGGCCAGGTAAGGGTGATCCCAGGTCATGCCACCTGCACTGCCAGCCCTGGGCTCCTGTGTCCGCCGGTGTCCGCAAGGCACCGAGCGCAGCCAGGCCAGCACGCTGCTGGCACGTGCGTGGCGAGCCATCCAGGATGCCTCCCCCCGAACCGCAGTGCGTCCCAGGCTCCTCTTCACATCCATCTGGATCGGGGCCCTCCTGCTCCCCGCGTGGGCGTCAGGGCTCTGTGCCCACCCACTTCCGGATGGGGACACCAGCACCTCCAATGGCTGCACAAGGCCCCTTCCCATCAGGCCAGCATTCAGGCTGCTCTTCATCTGGCGGCCACGGGCAAATGTGTGCAGCCTAAACCTGAGGCCCGTGACCCTCGCCGACGGCCGGCCTCAGTCCCAGCCCCCAGCCCTGTCAGCCCTGATGGGTCCAGGAGCTGGGCCGAGAGAAGATTCAGACACGTGTGGAGGGAGAACAGAGGCCAGAGCCAGCTCAGGGTTTAGGCCCCGGCTGAGCTTCTGGGGCCCAGGGCTCACCCTGTGAAGAGGAGCCGGGGCCAGCGCGACCGACCTGCTTGCAGTGAGGACGGGGAGGCCACACCAGCAGGCCTGCAGGCGGTGGGCCCAGGGCACTCACAGAACCAGCCAGGCTGCAGGAGCCGCACGAGACCCCCGAGAAGGTGACCAGCGTTGGGGGAGGGGGTCCTGTGCTTGTCACATGAGGAACAAAATCACAGTGTGCAGCAACCTGCCCCCCACCCCCACCCCCATGTCACACTGCGGCTCATGTGAAACCCTGAGGGCTAAAAATCAATCTGAGGAAAGAGACCCTTTCTTCCCTGAGTCCACTTATTAAAACACAAGGAAGAATGGAGCCATCTACACTCATCTGAGGTTCTGCCTTCTGTGGTTTGTTACTTGTGGTCAACCGCAGTCCAAAAACGTTAAATGTAAAAGTCCAGAAAGAGATGATTCGTAAGTTTTAAACTGTGTGCCGTTCTCAGCAGCATGATGAAATCTCGAGCCGTCCTCCTCCGTCCCGCCCGGGACGTAAATCGTCCCTTTGTCCAGCGTCCCCACACTGCACACTCCCTGCCTGGCAGCCGTCTAGGTGATCAGATCAACTGTAACGTTGCTTGTGTTCAAGTCACCCTTACTCTACAGAATAACGGCCCCAAAGTGCAACAGCAGTGATGCTGGCGCGTCAGAGCCGCCAGCGAGAAGCGCTAAGGTGCTTCCTGTGGTGAGAAGCTGAGTGTGCAGGACAGCAACATAACAGGGGCGGTACTGTCTTGTTTCAGGCACCCCCTTGGGTCCTGGAACATGTCCCCATAGATACAGGGGGACCCCTGTACTCATCCAACTAACCCCCTCTCTGCACTGCTCAGGCATGAACCTCCTCTTCCTGTCACACAGCCTCTTCCTGTCACAAGCCTCTGGCCACACGGACTTCTTGGGCCTCTGATGATCCAAAGTAACTTGGAAGGACTTCCCGCCCACTGGCCCTTGTGGTCGGACCTGTGCTGGCCCTGCGACAGGGCCCCCATGAGCTAGAAGCCCACACCGTGCAACTGGGGTTGTGTGCACAGGCGCGCCTCTGTCCAGGTGTGAAACCACTGCCCTCTCCCGGCTGTGACCAGGTGACCAGGCTGGAGCTGCCCAAGTCAGGACCCAGCCGGTGATCTTGCCCTGCAGTGAGGTTCCCCATCCACGCCCCACACCCGCCCCACCCCGTCCAGCCCACATCCCCCACTGTCCCATGCACACCTCCCCGGCCCGTCCACCCCCACACGGGCCCCGCCCCGCGCATACCAGCTCGTGGCTCTGCGGCTTGCCCTGCAGCTTCTGGTGGTAGTCGAAGGTGAGCCTGTCCAGCACTGCGTGCTCCTCCTCGTCCACAGTGGCCATGGAGCGCTCCTTGTTGATCTGGTCAATATCGATGGGCTCCTCGCCCTCCAGGACGGCACTCCACCAGTACTCCCCCGCCTTGTTCAGGCTCACCTGGGCAAAGGTGGACACCGGTCAGTGTGCAGCACGACGACCGGACTCTGACACCCCAGGACTACAATCTGGGGGCGACTTCGGGTCCCCCCATGTGTGCCACCACCCCACACCCACTCCGCCGCCAGGACCCTCGCCCACTTTGGCCAGGCCTCTGAGCTACCCGCCACCTGTGTCCCCCTCACAGCCTCCCCAAGATGCCACGGGGGCTCAACCCCAAATGTGCCCTCTTTCAATATCCTTCCGACAGTCCCGGCAGGCCACCCCCTACCTCTCTGATGACCTTGGCTGCTTCCAAGCCTGGCACCCGTCTCCTGTCGGCTGGGGGCCTGGGACCCAAGGACCACCTGCTTAGTGCATTCTGAGCTGCGCACCCCCACCCCCGCCCACGCCCCCATGCCCAGGCACCTTCCTGCTCTCATCCCTGGCCAGGATCCTCCAGTCCTGCAACCACCACATGCGACTCCCCTCCCGGTCAGGGCAAGTGCCCCACACCCAGCCTCACGGCACTACCTGGGGAGGGGGCCTGAGGGACAGAAGAACCAGAAGTGGGGACAGCACCATGAGAACAAAAGCAGAACACTGGGGCTTTGCGTGAAGCTGGTGTCAAGGGCACCTGTCTCAGGACCACATGGTGAGCGCCCAGGCGGCACCCCGGCCACAGTCAGCAGCTCACTGGGAGTCTTGGCAGGGCAGTCCCCTTGCACTGTCCACACTAACGGGAGGAGACCCGTCATGCAGGAGGACAGAGAAGTGACTCACTCAGAGGAGGATATGGGGACACAGGTGACACCTGTGAGGGCGCAGTGCTGGGAGGACACGGGGCAGACGTTCCGGGAATGAAGCTGAAGGATCCTGGTCTAAATACGACTGTGATGAGGTCGGCTGACGGTTTAACATTTGCTTTGGGCTTTTTCATGCTGTTACTTCTTCCAAGTGGGGCTGTGGAGGCCCTTTGCACACAGTGCAGTCCACCGTTGTGTGGGCACATCCTGGCGTTCTCACAGGCCCCTGACCAAGCCGCGCAGGCCATTCCCAGGCGCCCCACCCCCTCGCCCGACGCTCACTGCCTTTTTGCTGGTCGGGTCCGCAATGCTGGTTGCTGATGGAATCACGTGGCTGCAGCCTCGTGTGCCTGCTCTGCTCCAGACATGGAGGTTGGGCCCCATGCTCAGCGTGTCTGACCTAATGACACCATTCCGCGCTCCCACTAGCAACGTCACCAGCACCTGGTGCTGTCGGTTCTTTCCAGCGTGAAGCGACACGTCGCTGGGGTTTTAACTCACATCTCAACGACTGATGTTGGGCATCTTCGCACGTGCTTATTTGCGATCTCATTCTTAAACACATTTTATTTGGAGTAATTCTAAACTTGTAAGTCACCAGACTTGTTCGAGCAAAACACGCCTACCCCTAGATCCACGCAGCCTCTCACACTGGCCGTGCGCACGCTCAGCCTGAGTGTGTAACACGTGGTGCGAACCCGGCGTTTTTTCTGAACCACCTCGGCCGTTCACCCCGAATATCCGATGAGCGCCTCCATCCTGAGGACACGGAAGCACTTTAATTACTGTGCCCCGGCTGAGGATCCAGGGCAGGCTGCCTGTATTTGTGGTCCTGTCCCCTTTCTCCTGGGACACTCTACAGACTTTGTCTTTTGTTGTTTTGTTTTTAAAGGTTATTGTGCACTTGGGGTTTGTCTGGTGTTTCTTCCTGATTAAACTCAGGGAAGCACCCCAACATAACACTGCACAGATGATGCTGCGCTCCTCCTGGGTGTCCCACCTGCAGGCACACGTCACCTGGTGGTGTCCACAGGGGTTCCTGCCCGATTCCATCGGCCCCAGCAGGTGCTGTGCACTGGCCAGTGAGGGCCTGCTGCTCCGTGACGGAGCCCACTGCCCTCAGCACAGACGCCTGGGTGCCTAGCGCCTCGAGGGCTCTCCATCACGCTTGTCCCTAATTGTGTGGTGTCAGGGTCCTGGTGACACACCCCCTCCTTTCTTTGCCTTCCCAGGCTCCTTTCATGGACCTGGTCCCAGACAGAGATTCGGTTTTTCGGGGGACTCCCCCAAGAACGTCCTCAGAGAAACTTTGAACTCAGCATGAACGAGATCACACCAGCCAGTGACTCCCCAGCACTCACCTCCCTCTCCTGCCTTGGTCACAGAACCTCGTTTCTATTCAGGGAGCCAGTGCCCCGTGAGGACGACGGCTCCTCACAGCTGCCCCCAGGGTCAGGTTGGGCAGAGGGGACCTGCGTGAGTCGTGGGTGGTACTTCGTGGGGGGAAGAGTGCAAGACCAGGGAACCCGCTCAGCTCCAGCCATTCTGCGGGGATGCAGTGGACCCGTCTGACCACTGGCCTCTCAGGATGCGCCCAAGGCAGCACTGTATGAGCAATCTGGTTTTTGGTGTTGCCAACTCTTTTCTTAAGCTTAAACATTAGATCACTGCAGGAGCCAGACAACCCGGGCTGCAGTGCAGGTGTGGCTGGAAGGCACGTGGAGGTGGCCCAACAGCCACGGAAAGACGGGGGGGGGGGGGGGGGGGGCATGCCCCGTCCACTGCGAGTGTGGCCTGCCGCAGTTCTTCTGGCACACGCCTTCGGTCCCCCGGCCACTTCTCTACAACACTGCGGAACGTACTGCCTCAGGCTGCCACCCTCCTAATTCCAAACTTGCGCTCCTTCCTACTGGGACCCGGGGCCTGGGGACGACGTCAAGGATCTGGGCACAGTGAGAAACATGAGAGTCCTAGAGGCGTGGGCCAGGGGCTCGCTCCACACCAGGGACGACCTTCCACCGCGGGCTCCAGGCTGTCACCACCATGCTAACCCACTCCAACCTGCATTTGTGAAAAAGGTGGTGAAGTGATGAGGACACGCGTCCCAGGGCCAGTGGCCTCCAGGCCACCAGCGAGAGGGAACAAAGACGGTGAGCCTCAGGCAGAAACGCACATGCTCACTAGAAAACCACCAGGAACGAGTGCAGGGGGCACGCAAGTCAGCGGGAGGGGAAAATGAACAGCCCCAGGGCTGGCGGGCACACAGGGCTGGTGACACCACCGAGCAATGGCGCCTTCAGGGGGAGCCCGTGGCCAACGGCCAAGGACTACAGTCCGCCTGTGACTGAAGAAAATCATCTGAATAAACCACTGGAGGTGTGGGGGGCACAGCCTGTGTAGGAGCCCGAGGGAGCTGCAGGCAGGTCAAGGCCTGTGACAGTCTGTGGCCACCGTGCCAATGCTAAGTGACCTGTGAGCATGTCATCAGTGGGGACCGGCTTCACCTCGGCCACAAAGCATCCGCGGGCTGAGGGCGTCAGCTTCACATAGAGGGACAAACAAGGACAGGGAGCTGACGCAGGTTCTGGGATGCAGGCGCATGGGGGAGGCTGGGAACCAGGAGGCCGCGTTTACATGCTTGCGTGTGGGAGGGAGGCAAGCGCTTTCACCCGGTTTTAGCTGCCACCCCTGCTGGCACTGAGAGCCTGCCTGGCGTGGCTGACACGGGTCCACAGCTCAGGAGGGGCGACTGGGAGCAAGAGGCATGTGTGCACCAAATGCTGGCACAACAGAGGTTCCAAAGACTAAGGACTCTGATGTGGTGCCAGGCACCCGAGTCCCCACCCTTGTCCCACATGGCCCTCACAGTGACCCTGCCACATGAGGCCTGTGCCAGGTCCCGGGGTCGTCGTTACACAGCGCTGCATACGGGGCTTCACACAAGACATTTGTCCCCGCAGTCTGGTGGCCAGAGTCCCAGACTACGGTGACGCGGGGCCATGCTCCCTCCAGAAGTTCCAGGAGACGGGCTGTGGCCACGTGTCCCCAACCCCTGCCCTGACTTCACTTCATTCCTCACCTCTGTCTCAAATCTCTGTCTCTTTTTTCTCACCACTTGTCACCTGACTGCAGGCCACCTGGGTAACCTGGGATGAGCTGTCCATCACAGCGCCCCTCACTTGTCACATCTGCAACCAAGTCTCATTGCAGGTCCCAGAATCTGGCGAAGACGTCAGGGGGGCCCTTCCCATCCCGCAGTCACCCAGTGCCCAGCACAGGGCCTGCCACTGAAGGGTGTCGGGGAGCAGAGGTCCTGCAAGGCTAGTGAGACACAGCTAGGCCGGTGACCTTGGTGCCACACTCTGCCCCTGGGACTGCAGGGGCTTGGCAGCTGCACCGTAACTAACGGTCTCCACACACCAGAGCACAGTCTCACCCAGGGGCACGGCCCCACATGTCACCAGCGAACAGTAATCGAATCGGAAACACACCAAATCTTCGGCTCATAAACAGCGAGGTCCCCCCAGCCTGCTGGCTGGCATTCCCAAGGGCAGGGCGAAGCCCCGCCCACACTCACCAGAACGCACTTCCCGGGCTCCAGGCTCCAGACAGAGCCCTCAGTGTTGACCTTGTGGGTGAACTTCCCCTCCATGAGGACACGGTCCCCACTTTCCTCCAGCACGGCCACCCGGATGGAGCTGCTGCCAAGAGCCACCGAGACCTGCGACAGAGCAGAAGAGAATCGTTTCATGTGTGAAGGTGGTGACCAGTGCGCTCTGAAATGGGAGGGGACAATGGTCCCCAAAGCACCTGGCCAAGCGCCACAGGACAAGACACAAGACATCCTTGAGTCACCAGGCATTTGGAACAAGAATATTGGCACGTGGTCACTCTTAAGTTATAAGACCAGCTGACATGTGGGACGCAGATGTGTGACAGTGCTGCTTTTCCGCAAGGCCCTCTGCAGTCCCAGGGGCAGGCGGGCACCTGTCCTGGGCCGCCTCTGAGGATCAGCCTTCACCAGGGACCAGGCCCTTGGTTCTGTCAGCTCCCTGGGAAACTCGCTCCACAAGCCGAGCTCCGTCCCTTGTCTGGGACCCCGTGCTGGGGCGCCCTCTCTCGGGTTTCCGCGACCAACCAGGGGCTGCTGAGAACGGGCTCCGCCCATGTGGACCTGGCAGCCAGCACCAAAGCCGGTGCGCCCAGGAGTCACTGGGTGAGTAACGGGACGGGAAGCATATGGGGCTCCTGTTTCTATTTGTTTCACTTCCTCCTTTTAAATTCTGAAGTCCTTGTGTTTCATAATGTAGAGTTCTTTTTTTTTATTATTTTAAGATTTTATTGGGGAATTGGGGGAGGGAACAGCATTGGGGAATTGGGGAAGGGGAAGACAAGCTGCTGTCCTTCTGTTCTTCAGTCTAGTTATGGAGGACGTCGCTTCACTGGCCCATGTTGGTATTATCATTGCGCTCTTCCTGGGTGAGGCAGATCGCTCGCTGGCCATTGGACAGCCGCTCACGGCGGCTCTTGGCAGCTCACGGCGGCTGCTGGCCACTCACACTGGCTGCAGGTCACACACGGTAGCTCACGGCAGCCCAATGCAGCCCCACTGCAGCCTACGCTGTCGCTGGCCACTCACAGCAGCCCAGCTCCAGGTTGAGCTGTTGTTCACCATCTTAGCTGTAGAGGGCGCAGCATCACTAGCCCTCATGTGGGATCCGAACCGGGGCCCTGCTGCTCAAAGCTGGCGCTCCCAAGCCAACTCTTAACCAACGTGCTACTCGGCCAGCCCTACATGGACCTTCTTAACAGAGATTAACCGGTTCCAACCAGTAATCTCTGTCCATTCATTAGCCGACCACTAAGCTGACCATGTAGAGATGTCACTGGCCACACACAATAAAAAATACAGACTTCTGAGAATTAGTTCAGAAAAGTCATTAAACAAACAAGAACAATTACATCATGTCCTAAAACAACAAACCATGGGGAGAAGGGAAACTCTGATTTCCAGAGTTGCCACATTGTTATTTAAAATGCCCAGTTTTCAACAAAAAAATTAGAAGACTCACAAAGAAACAAGAAAAGATGGCCCATAAACCAGGGGAAAATATCAGTAAAATCTGTCCCTGAGGAAGCCCAGACATGGAAAGTCTAGAGTTCAGCTGTTGTAAATATGCTCAGAGCTAAAGAAAATCACGTGCAAACTAAAGGGAAGTAATGTGAATAATTCTCATAAGTAGAGAATTGCAATAAAGAGATGGATATTATTTTTTAAAGAACCAAAGGCAAACTCTGGAATTCAAAAGAAAAAAATGAGTGAAAAATCCACTAGAGGGTCTCTTCTAAGTAGGTTTCAGCAGTTAGAAGAATCATCAAACTAGAAGAATAAAAAACACAAACACAGAGCTTCAGAGACCTGAAGGACACCACTAAACACACCACCACACGCACAGTGGGAGTCACAGAAGGAGAGGAAAGAAAGGGCAGAAAATATTTTAAACAATCATGGCTGAAATATTTCCAAATTTGACCAAAATAATTAACCTAGAGATCCCACAAGTTCTACGAACTCCAAGTAGAATATACTTGAAGAGATTAAGACCTAGATGCATCAAAATCAAGCTGTCAAAAAGGCCAAAGACAAAGGGAGAATGTTGAAAAGAGGAAGAGGAAAGCAACATGCCACATGCAAGAAATATTCAAGAGTAACTGCTGATTTGTCATGAGAAACCATGGGGGCTAAAAGGCAGTGGGATGAAGTAATCACAGAGCTAAAAGAAGGGAATCGTCAGCCAAGAATTCTGCATCCAACAACTCTATTCTTCAAAAATGAAGGCAAAATTGAGACATTGCCAGACAATTCATTAGAGAGAATTCATCCTTAACAGACCTGTATTTTCTTGCTTAAGCCCTATAAGAATACTAAAGGGAGACAGACCCTCAGGTTGAAATAAAAGGCAACTAGATGGTAACCAGAACCCACATTAAGAAACAGCCCCAGTGAACGTAAACAGAAAAGACAGCCTAAGTGCATCTCTTGTGTAAATCTTTATAACCTTGGAGTAGGCAATGGTTTTGTAGATGACACCAAAAGCACAAGCAACCAAAACCAAATAGAGATATCTGAATAATAAATAACTAAATTAAACTTTATAAAAATTAAAGACTTTGGTGCTTCAAAAAACACTATCTCTTGGGAAAGTGAAACGACAACTCACGGAACATGAGAAAATGTATACAGAATATTTAGCTGACAAGGGTAGAATAAGATCAAGAGTTTAAAACATTTATAACTCAACAATGAAAAGACAACCCAATTTTAAAATGGGCAAAGCCCTTGAATAGACATTTCTTTGAAAAAGATACACAAGCAGCCAGTAAGTACATGAAAGACACTCAACATCATCAGGGAAATGCAAACCAAAAGCAGTGAGACAGCCCGACAGTCATCAGGATGGCAACAAAAAGCAAAACAAAACAAAAACAGACGTTAGGACGTGGAGAGATGATGAACCTGATGTGTTTTTGCTGGATGTGTAGAACGGTGCAAGCACTTCAGAATACAGGTTAGCAAACTCCGCAGGAGGTGAGTCACGGAGCAGGACCAGCAATTCCACACCGACGCGCTCCAGAACAGAAAGCGTGTCCACATATGGGGAAAGCAGAAACGACTGGGGTGCAGATGTGTGCACGGTGGAGAGCACACAGATGGCCGCATCCTACGTGACAAGTGCTGAGACACCAGCAAAGGGCAGCACAGCACGTGGTGCCAATGCAGGAGGAGCAGGGACCTCATGAACAGGCCAGCGGTCGTCACCCTTAGGTGCTGATGAGGTTCCCCTCAGACTAACACCACCACCCAGCAAGCTGTGTCCCTTCCTGCACAGGAAATGAGGTACAGCACACACGTGAATGCGCTGTGTGTGGAAATGCCCGAGGAACACCCCCACATTTACAAGCCATTACACTGACCACGTCTGTAATTAAATGCAGCACCTGGTTCAAACCCAGAACACTCCCCGCCGACACCCCAAACCATCCTCACCCACATATGACAGTTAGTAGCAGGTGGTGGGGACACTCTAAACCACTTTCTTAAAACTACAGTTTTTAAAAATCAACATTAGTGTCATTTTCAGCCTCAGTTCTATCTCCCTGATTTTGGTTAGTTTCAAGTTCTACCTGTTCTTTCTTAGCTACACGTGGGAGTGCCTTTACCTAATCAAACACAACAGGAAGATCAACGCCAAGGGGTGAAACTCCTACTGGGTCAGGCTGCTTGCTGGCTATTGACAAATGAGATGGGGCCCAAAGCACCACAGAGAAGAGACCTTCCCCGAGGAAAACAAGTTGGCTTAAACTGGAAACCATCAGAATTTAGAGAAAACCACTCTAACGGGGTAAGAAGATCAAAGTGAACTATAAGGCAGCAAAAGTTCAGGCCGTGAGCCCAGCAGCCAGCTGCAGGACCTCACCAGTCAACGACGACCGCCCACAATCTCCCAGAGGAAAGAGAAGAACACTGAGGAGGAAATTAATTCACTTGTCATTCAATGTCATCCACGCATGACTTCGTCTGTAACTATATGACATTTTCCACTCAAAAGACAACCAATCAAGCGGGGCGGGGGTGGGGGCCGGGGCCTCATCACTTTGCGTCTCCAAGAGCTTTCTCATCTGCAAAATGAGAGATTAGACTAAAAATCTCCGGACCTCAATTTTCCAGTATTAAAATCCTATGGTTCAGTGAGACATCACGCTTCCAGCCAGCCTGGCTGACGTCAGCCATCGCAACACCACCCCTCGCAACACCACCCCTGTCATGACCCCAGCTCCAGACTCCCCTGGGCGAGCAAGCAGAGGGGATGAGGCAAACACCCTCCCCGCTAGTGCTTCAGACCAGAGATTGGTTTTTCCATCATTTTGAGAAGTTTTCCTTGAGATTCACCATAGCAGTCTCTGTCCCCCACCACACTTCAGAGGCAAGTCCATTTCCACAGAAATCAGTGAGTAAAGGAGACGCAAGCCTGCAGCTGGAGAAGGGGGCCAGGACCCCTCTGCCAACATGCATTGTCTCCCACCCCCGCCCCTCCACCAAGAGCTACCTACAGCCCAGAGCAAGTGTGCCCACCCGCTGAGCGGCTGCAATCGCAGCCACCATCACGAGGGCACCTCACAGATGCCAAGGAAAAAACCCAAAATAAACACTGCTGACAGGTAGCTGTGTGACAGGTACCTCAGGGGACAGCTGCAAAGGAGCCAGTCCAGAAAGAAGGTGGTAACTCAGAAAAACCTTAGACCAGCAAAAGCCAAGAGATGCAAAATAAACTTCTCCCCGTTTTAAAAAAGGGAGGCATGATTGAAACTCTTAGATCACTAAGAAATGGAGAGACCATGAATACTTAGAAGGTTACAGTATAATAAGAATGCCATGGGAAAAAAACCACTATTGAAGGAGAAAAAGAAAAATTCAACCGTGTAAATTACATAAATGTCTAACCGCGATGCTGTACACTTGAGATGAATATAAAACAACACTGAATGTCAACTGTAATTGAAAAATTAAAAATGGGGAGGAAAAGGTGAAGGAAATAAGAGGTCCAAATTTCCAGGTATAAAACAAGTCAGTCACGGGGATGAAACGTACAGCCTGGGAATATAGTCAATAATGTTGTGACAGCGTGGGACGGTGTCAGGTGGTTCCCGGACTTATGGTGATCACTTCTTTAGGGATATAAATGTTGAATAACTATGGTGTACCCCTGCAACTGATGTAATACTGTATCTTAATAAAAACCTTTAAAAGGTAAAGAAAACCTCAAAAATAAAACCTCAACCACGTAGGAGAAGAAGAAACCAGTGTAAATTAGGTCAGTGGGTGTCACAAAAACACTGATGCGAGCCACACCAACACTTTGACGGCCCAGCCCCCTTCAGTCCCGGCTCCACCCTCCGACTCCCTGCTCATTCCCACACCTCCCGGAGGTCGGAGTGCTGGCCCGAGCCAGCCAGCCTGGACACAGCCCGACAAGCCACTGTGCAGTGGACCCTCCAAGGTTGCTGCTGGTGGAACCACCGCCACCTGCCGAGCCCCACGGTGCCGGAGCATGGCAACGTCTAACGCAGGAATGAGCGGGTCCCAGGCCCCAGGTGGAAGCGGCCACACCATCCCAGCAGTCAGTCGCAAGTGCGTGTGAGAGAAGCGTGTGACGGCCTGTCCCTGAGCGCGACAGGACTGAAGGCAGGACCCTCAGGACACACTGCTTGGGCACAGCAGGATCATGACACGGACGCCCCAATCACTAGCATGTACATGGGACACGCAGTGTTCACTGGACAGCCTCCCTGGGTGGCTGTAGCAAGTACAGAAAGCAGTCAGGCGGCCTGGGTCTCCTGCTGGCGTTAGGCTGGCTTTAACGCAGTCCTTAGAGAGAGCCCCAGAGGCCCCTGGGCAAGCTGGAAGGCAGGTACAGACCAGGAAGCCACTGCTTTTTCAGCCAGTAATGAAGAGTGGTCACCAACACTTTTCATAATCTATTCACCTTCATACAAGGCAATCCAAACTCAAATTAAGTTGAAATCAACACCTGACCCTTGGTCACCCTAACAAACGCTGAACAAAGCAGCCCAACAGAAGGCCAGCGTGCCCCACCATGGCTTACCAGGGTCGGCGGGGACGTGGTCAGCGGGAGCAATTCCATGGGGATGACCCCTAGTTACCTGGTCTGACTGGACACTGAAGTCCAGCAACCAGGGGTCCCTGAGCCCTGGCACACGTCCCGGGGTGGGGTGGGGAGAGGAAGGAAGGAGTGAGTGGTGGTGCCGATGGCGGCCCCGCCTCACTCCAGCACATGGCAAGCCTGTCTCAGGGGCAGCCCGGGGGCCAGCGAGGGACCTGTGCTCGGAGCCTCAGGACAGGCGGCCAGTGAGGCTCAAAGGCTACCCAACCTGGATCTGCACACAGACCCAGACCAGCAGGAGCTGCTGCCACTTCACATGGTGGAGACTCCATAAAACACACATGCAGCTCAGCCTGGGTGTCGTGCCCCGTGCCCTGGGGGCCTTTCTATGGGAGCAGCAGCACTCACTTCGAGGGAGGGGTGGTGCACAGGGAGCAGACCCCCCCGAGCCGAACCAGCTTCACCACCACGTTCACTCAGCCATTACCCACCAGCCTCACTGGGAGAGGGCCCTGTCCAGGCACACGGCGGGGACATGTGCTGAATATCCACGTCGGCCTGGATGACTGAGTGACTCCTGCAGCCTCAACGTCTCACCCACAAAACATGACAGGTCACTCACTTTGCCGGCTGCAGGGCCTCAGGAGGACTGAAGTGAGGACACAGTTTGTAGCACAACCAGTGTTTCATACACGGTGACGTCCCCCTTCACACACTGCACGAAGGTCTTTTCCTTTACAGTGAAGCCCATCTATTTACAACCACCTACAATCGTGTTGGTTCCCCAGGACCTGGCTCCCTTCCCCTGAAGGATTAGAGGAGCTGGAGGTCCACTCAGGCTGTCAAGGTGACAGCCCCCAAGGGACGTGGCTCCCCGCTCAGAGGCGAGCTCAGCCGAGTGCAGAACCGGGATCCGCCTGTCATTACAGAATTGAGTCTCTGCTCTGCCCCTGGGGGATCCCAGTTCTCCAGCAGTGAAGCGGCCGTGCCCACTGGTTGTGTCTTCTGTGGACACTAAATGCCACATATGACGTGAGAACACTACAACGAGAACGAAGCTCTATGCACACCACACAGGAAGGCTGGTGGGGTGGCCGGGCGTGCCCCACTCCCGGCCTGACGGCTTCAACAGGAGGGTGGGGGAGATGGGGTGGAGACCAGGGAGGGAGATGACGGGCTGACACTTGTGCCAAGGAAAGCAGCGCAAGCAGCGCAAAGAGCCCAGTTACCTGCTTGCCCTTCACCACGTGCTCGGGCACCGGCACCTTGAGCTCCAGGTCGGTGTAGTCCTGTGACCAGGTATAGTTCTCGCGCACGGCGCCGTTGTAGCTGTCAGGGTTCCTCTGGAACTGCTCCTGTCCCCTGAGAAAGAACGCGAAGTCAGACAGCAGCCCGGCACACACATCGGCCCGCACGCCAGTGCGTGCACACGCACGCCGGCTCCTGGTCCTCCCAAAGCGCTGCCCAGTCTCACTTGCTTTTGCATCTCTGAGACCGATTTCTGACCCACTCAGCCTCCCGGGGAGCCCGAGGGATGGGACAAAGGGGAGACCTGCAGACATCTGAGTGCAGCTCCCTCATGGCAGGAAAGTGTCGCCACCACAGCCTGCAGCGCGGGGCCTGTTCCTGTGGTACTCACGGAACTTAGAAGCCAGGCCAGTGCCCTGGCCAAGGGCCTCGCCAATAAAACTGGCTTGTGGGTGCCTGCTGCTCTGCTCAACCCTAGGCCACCTGCCGCGTCCCTCCGCCCAAGCCAGCCGTCAGGTCGCGCGAGGGCACGGCCGACAGCCCAGGGAACCCCGCAGCCAGGGCAGCCAGCACTAGCTAGACAGGCCCGGCCAGCAAGCTGCAGTTGGAGAAAAAGTGCAGTAGCACAGGTGCCACAAAAGCTGGGACCAGAGTCTAACTCAATCTGCAAATTAATAAGTAAAATGGTTCTGCAGGAAATGGAATTTCAGGAAAGCCAAGTTCCTCTATAAGGGTTCCAGATAATAAATGAAAAAGGTGTAACAGGGTGAGAAAATCACCATCTGCAACCACAATGGAACATGAGTCTGCACACGGAAGGATCTGGAATAGGCGCATCCCCAGCGGCGGCATATCCACGCCGTTCCCGTCTGACCACTGTCTACAGGGGGCAGGACGGGCAGAGACCACGTTCATCACAGCAGTCAACATGCCAGCGGCCAAGTCCAGAATGTGGAAATGACAAAGGACGAAGCTCCAAGTTTCTTTACAAATAAGACGCGTGGAACAGAAAGAAGGGGATATTCCAAAGGAAGAAGACACAGCAGCCAGTGCCACATCTGCAACATGAAAAGCTACTGTAAAGACATTCTGAGACAATCAGGAAAAGGTGCGCACACACACTGGGACTGGGTGACAAAGGGACGATGGGTTTGGAAGCTGTGGTTATTACATTAACACATTGAGGATGGGGCATTTAAATTGCTTAAATGCATGTTCCCGGGGTTTAAATCATTTAAATCAACTTTTATACTGTGTTTCTTTAAAAATTTATAACAAATTCGCTACTTTTGTGGACTGAAATTTTCAGGAAATACTCACCAAAGACCCTAGCAGCACTTGAGGGTGTGATACCTCTGAAAACATGCCCCCTTGTGGAGTGGCACTAAGCAGAACCTGCAGATGTACCGAGTTTCATTTCTTTTTTTTGTGGGCAGCACAAACATGGCACCTTCTAGCAGGATATTTTCTTGTACCCTGTTCAATTTTCTCTAGCACATTGGCACAAATCACCCGAAAGTCTCCCG
>NW_017732035.1:272120-295267 GCF_001890085.2 Hipposideros armiger
GCGGCGTCCGCATGAGGCACACGAGGGGTTTGGGTTGATGTTCCTGGGCGTGCTGCGTCTGTGTTTTTTCCTGTAAGACCTACATCTTTCCGTCATGGGTGTAAAGTGATTGAAATCTGAATGCTGACTAAATGCAGAGCAGAGCAACAGAGGAAAATGCAGAGCTGTTTGTTCTCTATATTTATCACAGATCATTAACTCAGAGTGAGGTCACGTTTCTATAAACATTCATCAGCAGGACATTCGGAGAAAGGCTCCATGTATTGCGTAGTTAACTGTATAGTGCGTGGAAACCAAGCACGTGTTAAAAACGCAGATTTGTATCATCCGTCTTGCACAGCTGTGATGTATAGACGCGAATCTGCGTCACCTGTCCATAATGTGTTAAGTTTGAGGATGGGTGGGATGTTGTGATTTCTGCGATTTGTCAAAAACACACACACAAAGCCGGGGAAGGGAGAGAGCTGAAACAAGAATCATGAAATGTTACGGGAAGCAGCAGCGGGAGCCCGTGGTATGCGACAGGCATGTTCCCGCCAGTGTCATCGGAAATTCGAAGGGCCTGTTTTGGCCCCACACCCAGGAGAGGACCTGCTGGGTCAGTGTTGAGTCAGGGCCCGCCTAAGAGACAGGCAGGCTGACTTCCAAGGATGCCCAGCAGCACATGCGCATTATGCGGGCTGGGTCACGCTCAGCTCAGTCACGACACTTGCCAATTAAATACCATGAACCAGCACGCAGTTCGGCCCTTTTCCCTGCATGTCCCTGGCATTTCCCTGCATGTCAGTCCTCCCAGACTTGTTCCTGAGACCCCCTGATCGCTTGTCTGTGCTTCCCCCGGTTCGGACAATTCTCTGTGTATTTTTTATAAGAATTCCTTGTTGGTGTTATAGTTCACAAAGGTCCTCTCCTGGATTACAAATTGTCTGCATACTTTCTTCAAGATGCTAGATTATCACTATAATTAAGCGTCTTAGGTCCTTGCAGCTCCTCCCCTCCCCGAGCTCGGAGGGGACTCGTGCCTCCTTCTACCAAGAAAGCTCTCTCCTAAGTTTTTAATCTATTTTTTGGAGTTATTAATCCCTCTGCACTCTTGTCTAAATATAACGTTCAGCCGAGGACAGGACTGGCCCATGGGCACCATGTCAGGAATGTCCACACAGAGTGTGCAGCATTTGTAGCAAGAAAAATATATACAACATGAAAAATTTTAGAGAAGAAAATACAGGCAGTGGTTGTCCTTAGGGAGAACTCACTTCTGCACACTGAAACTTCCGACAGCGTCCCCCCTAAACCCACTGTCGGGTCACTCCCCTACGAAAGTCAGCACCGTTCAGAATGCAGGGACTCAACCGATGAAAAACTTGGTCTTTTTAACAGATAAATTTTGAGGAAATAAGAGAAATTGAGTGTCAACTACAAACGACATGTAGCTGAAGCCTTATTTGTAGATGTAAACAAACCTCTGATCGTTTTGTTAATTAAGGTATGTGAAAACTTGAAGTTTAAACGCTGATGAAATGACGGGAGGGGGAAGCAGGTGGTGCTGGGCTGGTGACGAGAACACGCAGGCTCGTACTGTGTCTGCTCTCGCGTGCGTTTAAATTCTTCCTAGTTCGTCCTCTGTGAGGTGTATATCTGTTTTCCAATGGAAAAGAACAAGCTGGTGGGGGGGGGCAGTGGATGAGGGGGAGGTGTCACTTTTGAGGGGTGAAAGGATAACTATTGCATTGTTTTGTACACCTGAAACTAATAATAATAATAAAAATAAAATTTAAAAAATTAAAAAGAAAGAACAAGCTGGCATAAAAGTTGCACTTTAGTGTTACAGAAAACACTCACCTCCAAGCCGGTGGTTTTAGTCCTGACAGTTCCTGAGGGTGGTTGCCCTGCCTGTCGCCCGTTTAGCCCACTGAGCCCACTGCCTCCCGCCTCAGTCCCCAACACCTCTGGCCCTGCATCTGACTGTGACTTAAGCAAAGGTCGAAGCCACTGCAGACACCAAGTCTGCGCCACCTAAAGGAAGGGACAGCAGGGGGCAGCTTCCTGAGTAGTCCTGTTCTACCAGACTGCCCCACACGGGCCGGCACATCCCCAGTGCTGTGACAGCCTCCCATGGCTCTGTGGTCCCCTTCTCTGGGCAGAGGGACAGCCTGGTTGCACCCAGGTCACGAAGCCCCTCAGCAGGTCAGTGCGGGAGCACCCTGTCCCTCACCCAGGCCAGCGCCCAGGGAAGAAACACTGTTTCCAGAAAATAATTTACTCTCGGTGCTACCTTCCTCCTTTTCTCTTCTTTTTTAAGGAATTCTGTTTGTGATTATAAAGGCAAAGCCAGAGGCGGCCCAGCCCAGCTACAGCGACACCTGCCGGCCGAGAGGTGCACTGCCTTTCCGACGCTGTCCCTCATACACAAGGTCCAGGGGCTGCCCGACCCCACTCAGCTCCCGGCCCGGCCAGGTGCCATCCCAACGGCCCATGAGGGAGGTGCTATGACCACCTCCACTTCACAGGCGACTCAGAAAGGTGACATTGCTTGCCCCAGGTAAGACATTTACCAGGTGGCAGTGTCTAAGGGCTCTGGGTGCACAGTCCTCATATCAGACAGCCCCGCAGGAAGGGCAGCGACAGGACTGGGGCGAAGTCTCCGGACGACAGGTCTTCACCGGCTGTGTGACCGGCGGGCCTGGCCTGACCTGACCAGGAGAAAAAGGAGGACACTGAGGCCCCTGCCCTGCTATCCTGTGCCACCAAAGCCTTGTCACGCAGCTGCACACAAGAAGAGCTCAGGCAACGCTGAGACAGCTCCGCATGGTACCGGGGAGGCCCACTCAGACCCACCGCAGCCCGGGCCCAGCGAGAAAGCAGCAGCTCTTACTTGGGAGGGGCCGGGGGCTCCCTCGGGGCCTCCGCAGCGCCGGCGTCGGCGCCCGCGTCTGCACCCGGTGGCTCGGCCTCCTCCTGCCTGGCGCCCCGCCGGCCTGGGGGACGCTCAGGTCCGGCCAGCTCTGCTTCCGCGGTGGGGCCGGCCTCCAGCTCCTGCTCCACGGCCACCGCATCCTCCCGCCTCATCCTCTCCTCCAGCTCTTTCCTCCTCTTGTCATCGTCCTGACGGGCCATGTGGTCAAAGGTTCTGAATACCTGAAATCAAACAGCCATGCAGCAATGAGCTCACCTCCCAGAATGCACCACAGGGGCAGGCGCAGCAACACGCAGGAAGGAGGAATGGCAGCAAGGGGGACAGCGCTTCCGTGGGCGGGACGGAAACGCACTCAGACTGGGCCAACAGCTGCCAGGAAGCGTCCCTTCCTGGGGCAGCTCCAAACCGACCAGGGATGCCTCACAAGCCACGGCCCGCAGGAGCCCACCTGTCGTCTCAGGGTGCATGACTGAACGGCCTTGCCGCCATCACCCTCAGCCCTCTGTCTGTCCGCCGTGCAAAGCACACGCTGCCCAGGTATTGAGCGCTGCTCAGGCCCACAGCTCAGACGGCAGAGGAGATGGAGTCAAGTTCACTCACAGGACGGCGGCAGGCTTCCTGTGCGGCCGGCTGCTGCCTCCTGGGCTCGGTGGTCTGGGTCTCAGAAGGCTGGGCGTTCACCCAACGGACTTCCAGGATGTGCCTACACTGTGCAAGACGCGGCTCCTACGGACAGCTCCCGACCTCTGGGATGCAGAAGGTGAGCCAGCCCTCCGTCTCTCCGGGAACACAGTCACGCCCATGAAAGCGCTGGGACTGTCCCCCAGAAAGGGCACATGAAACACATGAAGCGTGGCCCAGACACGTCCAAGGGCACACATAACCCTGGAAGTGCAGCCAGGACAGGCCCACTCATGACGGCTGGCGGCGGAGGCTGAGGTCACACCCGCTGTGCCATCACAATGAGGCAAATGAGCACTGGTGGTGAGACACATGGAGGGTTTCCTGGAAGGAAGGGTCTGGTCAGACCTTCACCCATGTTCCTCGGGAAACACAGCCCCAGAGGCGGGGTCCTCAAGAAAAAGCCCCTGTGGCCGCTGGAGGCGGGAGCCCCAGCTAGGAGCGCGGTGGGAGCAGAGCTGCCAGCCACCCAGCAGCCGTGGCCCTTGGTATTTGCCCACAGGCACTGAACACTAATTCCACACAAAACCCCGCACACAGATGTTTAGAGCAGCTCTAGTCACCACTCCCCAAACTAGGAGCAGAGACATCCCTCAGTGGGTGCTGGACAAAGTGCCCGTCCAGACAGCGGACCGTTACCAGCACTACAGAGATGGACTGTCAGCCACGGGAAGACACGCAGGAGCCTCACGTGCATGTTACTAAGTGACAGAAGCCAGTCTGGGAAGCCTGCACACTGTAACGGTGCCAGCTATGTGACACCGGAGACAGGAAAAGCCCACTCCCACGCCTTCTGAGAACCGGGGCTGTCCAGCATCCACGTCTGTGGCCCGGACCCTCTGCCCGCGGAACCGCTCATCCCCCTGATGCCCCAGACCTTCATCTCAACTCCACAAAAAGAGCCACAGCAGGGCCCCCCAAATACCTGGGGCCCAGCAGACCCTGCCTGGTCCTCGCCCAGCTCTGCCTCTGCTCACCAGCACCCCCAGCTCTCACTCAATCTATTGTAGAATCGCGGATCACAGGGCTGTTAGAGCCATCTGTGACCTCCACCCAACCTTCTCAACTGACAGGAGAGTGAGTCGCCCAAGATGTCCCCATGAGCTCTGTGAGTGGACAGATGGAACCGGCTTTCCTGACTGTCCCGGGCAGGCTTCTCTCGTGCAGGCTGGCCAGCAACTCCCAGATAAAGTGTCAACGAAAACGAATGAAATGTCATTCTGAACTATTTTTTCTTAGAACATACTAACACATCAGGGAAAGGAATGCACCTTTCACCTGTGTCTTTCCTGATGAGGGTCCTTCGGGCATGTATCCAGGCTGTGCAAGCCCTTAGAATTAGGAGGAAAAGCCTGACAAGTTTTACATCACTCCTCAAAACATCGGGGAACACTTTCGAGTTCCCGAATGGAGCAACCCAACACTCCCATCCATACCCTCTTTGCCTGTGCTCTGAAGAGACCCCAAGCACCTCCCCTTGGGTGGAGTGTCCATAGGAAGGGTCTTCTGCCTTCGAGCCAGGGGCAGACGAGCACAGTGTGGTCAGGGGGCTGCCCATACCGCTGGGAGGTGACGCTGTGTGGTACCAAGTCACTCGCTCTGATTTTCTTTCTTTTTGAGGCACAGCTGACAGTATCCTATTAGTTTCACGTGTACACTCTGACCAACAGCTGGACCCTCAGTGATCCCCGCGCCACTGCCGTGACCTGTCGCCATGGCAAGCTGTCACCATAGCACTGACTATCGTCCTAAGCTGTGTGTTACATCCCACGGCTTAGCTATCTTATAACTGGAAACCTGTCCTCATCAGTACCTCGACGTCCTACCCGCAACAAAACTGCACGGTGCTGAACCCTGCCTCACAGGTGTCCTGCCACATGCCCCTGTGGTTAAGGGACAGCTCCCAGGTGTCACCTTGACCCTCCAACCAAGACACCGAGGGAATGTCTGCTTTGGTACACTTCCCAGGCAATGCTGATGGGCGGGAACCACTTCCAGAAACAGAGCCCTTCTCCACCCTCCGCTGGAAACTGTCCCCTTGGTCTCCGTGACACTTGCTGCCCCACCCCCTCCCAGTCTACAGCCTCCTGCTTCTCCCCTCCAACCCTCCACCTTCAGCTCATCTCCCTCAGACCACTCAGGCTCGCTGGCTCCCCGGGGTCCAGTCCCAAACTCCAACAGCCTGGGGGCAGGGGCTTCTGTCTGCGATCTCCAACTCAACTTGTCTAAAACTAGGCTTTTCCCCAAGCTCAAGTGACAGTACAGTTAACGCATTATCGCAATTCCAACTGCCCAAGTTTGAAACCTTGGGTCATCGCTGATTCATCCCTGCCCTGCCCTGCCCTCACCTCCACTTAAACTGGTCACCAAGTCTTAACTGTAAGTTATGCTTGGAGCGTAGTAGGTTTACGTATAGATACGGGTTACCTGCCAGTTCACCTGTAAAACAAGGCCAAAACCCAACCTTTCAGGTTGTGTTAGGATTAGGTAAGATGACGTCCTGGACGTAAAGCCCCCACCATAACAACTGTTCCTTTCTCTTCCATGCCGTTTCTGCAAGCTGCACTCACCCTAGATCACAGCGTTCCCACTCTATTGTGGAACGGTTGAATAATGGAGCAGAAACATCTGGAATCACAAAAATGAAGTTTTGAGTTCCAGCTCTACGAGGAATCTGGTCAATCACCTACCCTTGCTGAGTCAGTACTCTCACTGGCCATAAAAAATCAACCGCATCTACTTCACAGGAACATCCAGGAAAGTAGGAACTTGCCACAGGGCCTGCTAGAAACCGTTGGTCCGATGGCGCGAGGCCCCTGGAAGGATGAGGCAGGGCCTTCGGTTCTGAAATGGAGACTCAACTCCACCCCTCATTACACCGTATTATCTTTGGTAGTTACTCAAACAGCGTGCGCTTTGGTTTCTTCCTCGGGCACCAGGAAAATTCCTGAGCAACCCACAGCTGGCAGCAAGATTCCAGATCACATCTGCAAGCACTGTATGCCGTAAAGTGCTGGAGGGCTGTGGGGGCGACACCAGCATTTGTTTTCTCAGGCTCCTACAAACAGGCTCGCTGCTCAGCCGGGCACCCACTTTCCTCCCATCCCAGTCCCACCGCCCCTTTCTGATTTCCAAACCGCCCTTTCTATCCTTTCCTTCCCGTGGCTGTCACACAACTGGCCTTGCGAAGATCGTTGTGACCGCCTGTGTTTTTCCTTCGTAACTGTAACAAGTGTTAGGAGGCGAGAGACCACTACTTAACATCCAAACCGCAGTGCGCCTCTGCCTGTGGCGCCGCGAGTGCAAACACGTTCTGCAAGTCCTTGCTTATCACTCTCCGAGGTACCCAGGCAGCTTCAGCGAGTGAAGGACCTCAAATATACAACACAGGTAACCTGGGAAACACAGCTATATGCTCGCGTGTGCTGTCTTTGACCTGGGAAGTCACATTTCAGACAAGGGGACCCCACCCACCAGTCACCAGTCTCCCTCCCACCGCCAGCCTGTGGTTTGGGGGGTCTAGGTGCTCGTCTGCATTCCCGGACGGGCAGCCCCAGGGCTCCCGGGCTGCGGAGCTCCGCCGGCCCTGAGCGGTGTGTGCTGCTTCTGACAGCCAAGCGCACCCCGTGTCACCCAGGCTGTCGACAGCCAGTCCTGCTCCCAGAGGTGCAACTCGATATGCGACCAGCGTCTCTGCTTACGCGCAGCCGCGGCTCCAGGAGGCGAGTCCGGGAAAGCGCCGGAGGGGGAAACGGAGGCCAGGAGCGGAGGGATCGGCAGCTCCCGGAGTCGGGGGGACCCAGGGGTCGGGGCACCCGGAGGCGGGGCTCCCGCCGCCCGCCCCACCGCCCGCCCGCCCGGCGCGCGTCACCTGCAGCACCAGCGCCTGCGCGGCCCCCGGGGGGAAGCCCATGCGGTCGGACGGGTGGCGCAGCAGGCGGTAGAAGTCGGTCTTGCGGTAGAGGAAGCCGAAGAGCACGCGCAGGAAGTCCTGGACGTTGCCCACGTGCTGCAGGATGCCCAGCAGGGCCTGGTCGTACAGCTCGGCCGCCCCTGGCTCCATGGCGTCGCCGGCCGGAGGCAGCTCGCTCACTGCAGGCGCGGCCCGGACGCCGGCCCACGGCCACTTCCGGTGCGCCGCGGTAACGGCCCCGCCGCCGGCGCGCCCGCGGGACTTCCGGCCGGCGCTCGCTAGGCCTCCGCGGCCGCTCTGCGCCGGGGCGATCCCGCCGCTGCTCCCGCCGCCCCGCCGGCTCCCCGGGAGCCTCGCTGATGGGGTGCACTTAGGCCCCGAAGCGGCCCCTAACCGCGAGGAGGCCCGGGGCTGCGCGACTGAGGCGCCTGGCGGCCATGTTGGAGACGGGCGGAAGCGGGGGCGGCGGAACCACGTGACCCGGTCCTGCCGTGTGGCCTGTGGGTCGCGCTCCCGGCCGGGGTCCGACCCCCGTTTCCCGGCGCGACCGTGCGACCCTTCCGCTGATGGGTGGGAGGAGGAAAGCGCGTGCGGGCGGGTGCGTGTGTCCCGTTACCGACGGCGCGCTGGGTGAACCGCAAGGTGACATGGGCAGCAGAAGAAAGAACGTAGGCTGCGTGCGTGCCCGGAGCTGCGTGGAAAAGGTGCGCGACGGTCTGGCGTGCCGCCGTCGGGAAGCGTGCGTGTGCGCAGCGTGCGTACGCGTGTCCCACGTGTCGTCCAAGCATAAAAGTTATAAACGGTGTCAAAGATTTTATTCAACAGTTTAATTAACGCAGTCCCCAGTGATGTGATAACGCTGGTTCGCAGCATTGGGAGGAACCGGGTACTTAACCGAGAAAACAGCCAGGTGGTTGGGTTGGATACAAAGCTAGCTGGTGTCCTACGAGATGGTAAATAGCCGGAGGATGCCTTTTCAAGTGGGTAGGAAATGATTCGCATCTCTACGACTGAAACCTACAAGTTAACAACATACAACTTCATGGTGTATGAGTTCTAAGGGATTGTAAGTAAAGTCAAACTCAAACCGTCCTAGAGCAGTGGTTCTGCCGCTTTAGACCCAGGACCCACTTATGCTCTTAAAACCCATTGAAGACTCCGGTAGCCTTCATGTGGGTTATGCTTATTGGTAGTTACCACATTAGAAATTAAAACAAAACTTTATTCATTTTTAAACCATAAAAAGCACATTACGTGTTAACATTTTTATGAAGAGATAACATTCTTCAAAGCAAGAGTTTAGTGAGAAGAGGAGCAGAGTTTTATAGTTTTTCCGTCTTTTCAGCGTCTGGCTGAGGAGGAGGCAGCAGGATCTGGCACCTGCTGCCCTGAACCCTGCAGCCGGCTGTTGGGATTGATGTATGTGAAGAAAGCCTGGCTCGCAGCGTCAGTGACTGTAAATGAGAGGACTGTTTCAATTGTCTTTTCAAATAACTATTATTCTTTGAAACTACACCCAAATTCAGCTAGTGGTAATTTCTTAGAGGTTAGGTGCAATATGGAATCTGAAACAATGTTTCCTGCTTTGTCACACCGATATCCATTGGTCTGACCTGCTTAGAATGGATCTTTTACACCCTCACAGAGGCACAGTCTCCCTGAGTATGCACAGAAGAGAGGCCACGTTTGCACACAGCAGCATTTCAGCTGCATCTGAGTCAGGAACAGAGGTCTTACCAGACACCAGCCCTGACTCCAGACTCCAGAACTGTGGGAAAACAAATTCCTGTTGTTTAAGCCGATCCGTCTGTGGTGCTTTGTAACGGCAGCCCGAGCACACACAGCCACCGCCTTAATTCCTGCTAAGACCAGCAGTCTACCCACCATTGCTTTTGTGCCATCATTGCAAACGTCTATACGGTAAAAAAGCAAATAACATCATTTGTTACTTCGACCTTGGAGACCGCCCCACCCCCAGGGGTCCACAGACTATACTCTGAGAGCCGCTGCCCTAGAGAATTACGGAGTCTTGGGATGGGCCTGTTGTGTATTGCCTCAGTCTGACTTGGGAAAGACATGCAGCCATCTGTATTTCCAGGTTTTGAATAACATCTGAAAGCATCACAAAAGGTAGGCAGAAACTGCCTCTGCAGAGAGGACTTGGGAAACAGGAACAACAGAGGAGGCCACCTTTGAAGTCGGTACCATGTGCTTGCATTCCCTGTTCAAAAAGTAAAATATTTAGGACTGGCTGAGTGGCTTAGTTGGTTAAGAGCGCTCACTCAAGAGTGCGTGCTCTGAGCAACAGTGGTTCGAGTCCCGGCCTGAGCTGAGCTGCCAACAGGTGGCAGGATGGCTCAGCAAAAAAAAAAAAATTTAAATATTTAAATAAAGTGAGTAAGAAGCTAACACTCTTACCATACAATCCAGCAATCACACTCTTAGGTATTCACTCAACTGGACTGAAGACCTTGTCCACATGAAAACATAGATGTTTATAGCAGCTTTACTCATAATTGCCAAAAACAAGGCAACCAAGACACCCTTGAAGAGATGAATGGATGAACACACTGGTCCGTGCACACAGTGAAACATTGTCATCAGCAAGAAGGAAGGAGCACCGAAGCAGCAGAACGATTCTGGTGGATATTAAAAACATATTGCTCAGAGATAGAACCCAGTCTAAGGAAGCTGCCACACAGTATGACATCCTGAAAAATGGTGGGGCCATGGAAACGTAATCAGAGCAGTGCTTACCAGGGGCTGGGTGTGTGGAAAGGTCAGATGGGTGAAGCTATTGTAGTTGAGACTGCTGCTGGACACCTGGCAGGTGTATTGTCAAAGCCAGAGACCTTCACAGCACCGAGAACAACCTTACTGTGTGCAGATTTTAAAAATCAAGAGATTGGGGGTCCCGGGATGCAATGCAGAATGGGACAAAACTATTACCAATGTATGGGATAGCCCCACTGAGTGGAGATGCTGACCTGAGTAACTGGAAACGAGTGGAGTGGGTGGGGCCAAGGACTGCAAGCAGCAGCTTCATTCTAAAGTTTCCTGCAGGGTTATCCGCTCTGAAAATTGTGTGTCTGCACAGTGGAAATGAGCAACTGAGACTGGCGTGGGAGGTGGGGCCGGGCTTCTGACTGTCGGCACGACTGGTTACAGATAAGCAAGGAAAGAGCCTAGAATGACACACTGGTGGTGGGTTAGAGCTGGCGGCGTCAGAATGAGCTTGTTTAGCCCAATGTAGATGCAGATGGCTACAGACAGAGCTATCTGTAGAAATGTGTGTGTACGCGTAGGCACATGTATTTAGACACATATATTTCCATGCTCTCCCAGCTGAGGGCCCTGAGGGAAGGGAGCAGCCGCAGGGCCCTGCACTGGCCAGACCAACAGGCTCTGTGCCTCCTTCCGGGGGAGTCGCCCCCACTCCTGAAAGTCACTTCTAAGGGAGAGCACACAATGGCCTGGCTACATTCTTGCAAAGGGGGAGGGAAAACACAAACTGACATCTCCATGAATCACCCTCCCACCTGTGGTATTTGTGTAATTTACAAAAACTATCTTTTTTTTTTTAAGATTTTTATTGGGGAGTTGGGGGGATGGGAACAGTGCTGGGGAATTGGGGGAAGGGGAACAGACAAGTTGTTGTCCTTTTGTTCTTCAGTCTAGTTGTGGAGGACGTTGCTTCATTGGCCCAAGTTGGCACCATCATTGCACTCTTTCCGGGCGAGGCAGATCAGTCACCGGCTTCTGGACGGCCGCTCACGCTGGCTGTTGGCTACACACAGTAGCCCATGGCAACCCACTGCAGCAGGGGCTGCAGCCTACGCTGTTGCCGGTGACTCCCGGCAGCCCAGCTCCAGGTTGAGCTGTTGTTCAGCATCTTAGCTGTAGAGGGCAGTGTCACTGGCCCTCATATGTGGGATCCGAACTGGGGCCCTCTGGCGTCCCAAGCTAGCTCTTAACCAATGCGCCACTCGGCCAATCCTACAAAAACTATCTTAAGGCAGCCAGTTAGCTCATAACACCAAGGTTGCTGGTTCAAGCCCCACATGGGCCACTGGGCTGCGCCCTCCACAACTAGATTGAAACAACTACTTGACTTGGAGCTGATGGGTCCTGGAAAAACAGATGTTTCCCAGTTTAAAAAAAAATAAATTATCTTAAACCCAGAGGTAGCCAGAATAATACATGTGACATAAAACGCCATTTCTCCTCCACAGACATTTATTAAGTACCAGTGTGCACGCACTGAGCAAGGTGCTTTCCTCAGTCTGCTCTTCTCCATGGGTCTCAGGTTGGCCTGGTTTGAGGCCCTGGCCTGTGCTCCAGGCTTGCGACAACTGTGGGAGGCCCGGCCTGTCCCAGGAGCTCGCAGCCTTGCAGACACGGGTGGCCTCCACTGGCGGCAACAGCTTTAATAATGGAGCTGGAGGCCAAACCAAGTGCTATGTCTAACGGGGTCCATCCATGGACAGAGTGTTTTCCAGAACATTCTCTCCCACCAGCAGGAAACCTCTCCTTGGCCTTCTGCGGAGCCTGCAGCCAGGGTGAGTGTCCTCTCTTTTCTCAGAGATGCTGAAGAGCCTTCAAGACTGACACCAAAGTGAAACTTTTTTGCTTCAAGCACTGGAGGGGAGTGGATAGGAAGTGGGTGGCTATGGGAGAGTGCTGAGTCTGGAACAAATGTCAAGAAGGGTGTCTTCCTAGACACCCCAAGACCCAGGTCCAAGGGAGAAGGAGGCGATCTTGTGTCGACCGTTTGGAAACAGGCCTGCTGCCAGGGTGGAGGGCCCATCGGGGACCTGCTGGCCAGAAGGTGCCCCATTATGGGCACTCCCACAGGGACAGCTTCTCCTGGGCCCTGAGGGAGAGGAGGGGTCAAGGTTCCCCGGGGAACCCTCATGGCCCCTCGAGCCTGGATGGGGCTCTGGCTGCATCACGACGTCTGCCCATCACAGCTGGCAGGATGTTCAAAGCTGTAGTTGACATACATGCTTTTAGCCAGGTTCACTGGGGATGGGTGCTTTGAGCAGGAGGCCGTCTTAGCCATGGCCGCCTCCTCTGCCTGCTTCTGCTCCAGCACCAGGCCTGGATTGGCATCAGGCCCTGCAGAGGGACAGACAGAGGGGACCATGGTCAGCGAGGCAGCCAGCTCAGTGGTACAGCCAAAAAAGGTCCACAGCTGAGCCTGAGCCCCCCCACTGCACCCCAGCCCTTGCTCCACGCAACCCCAAAAAGCCAGCAGCCAGTTCAGCTGTCATCTGTGCCGAACCTCCTGGCCATCCACCTTCCAGAGCCGACCCCTCTCCCCCCATCAGCATGACCTTGCAGGGGAAGGTCATTTGCACAGCCTGTGCACCATCCTCTCCTCACAGCACAGCAAACACTCCATGCTGGGAGAAGCTGGTCCTCGTTGACAGTCCCGGCAGCCTCTGCCTGTCACTCTCCTTCTGGGGACACTGCCTAAGGGCCCACACTGCAGGGAGGTTCTGGGCCATTCCGCAGGGGTGGGACCTGCGAGTGCCTTCCTCCCTTCCTCCCTCCCTCCCAACACTCTGGGGTCCTCCCAGGGGCCGACCTGGGGCTGCTGCTCCTAATCCCCAACACACACTGTCCTTCCAGAGAGGGTCAGGAAGTCCCTGCAACAGACTGGGGTGCCGGGGGTAGGCCCTGGTGCTGCCTGTGACTGGGGCACGGCCTCAGTTTCCCCTGTAGAGGTGCTAGGAGGACAGGTGTACATATATTGGAACACAAACAGCCTTCTGCAAATGTTTGCTCCCATATTACCGCTACGGTTATCATCATCTGGGGGCAAACGGAACTGCTGTCTGCTTGCCCACCCTGAGAGGAGGCCACACCCTCACCCTGGGGCTCCTTTAAAGCTCAGGGTGGGGACAAATAACCATGTTCCAGGAGGAAACAGGAGTGGGCACTACAGATGTTGCTGGTAGAAGCTGAAACGGTGAGCTTTCTGCAGGGCTGTGACAGTCGCCATGAACAAGTCAGGGGCTGGGCTGTCTGGAGGGACACGGAGGGCGGGGTCAGCGTCAGCCACAGGCTGGGCCCTGCAGCACCAGCCACAGTCGGGAAGATGGAAAACATCTGAGGTTCAGCGGCTATGTGCTGCTCAACGGGCCGTGGACTGGCCACACTATAGGGTGTACCCCCAAACTGAGTTGTCACCCATTAGAGTTACAAAGCCAGTTCTGAAGATAACACCAGCAGTTTTTGAGTGGGTGACATGCTTCACGGGCAGCACTGTTCTGTGAAGTGTCTGCCCTACTCTGCGTGCGGATGTCACGCACACGCCACTGTTCAGCGTGGGATGCACCTTGTGCCGAAGGTCAGGATTAAAATGTGAGGACCCTACGGCCACCGACACTGTCTGAAATGCATGCCTGATGACAGGGAAAGACGTTTTCACGTGTCACATGAAGTACCTCACAGACCAGGAGGAACTGTGCTCTCGGCCAGGCTGTCCCGGGGGTGGGGGGTGAGACAAGTGCCCCCGCGCTCTGCCCGAGGCTCCTCCCCGAGTGTTGGCAGCACCTGTGGGGGGCGTGGCACTCACCCAGATAGCTGAGAACCACCGGCAGGAAGACCAGACCGTGCAGCAGGCCCAGCAGCGTGATGAGCAGGTTCAGACGGAAGAAGAAGATGTGGATGAGCTGGGCCCTGGCCAGGCCCAGCACCAGGATGCCCGGCAGGTTGGTCATGGCCACGCCGGCGAACACCTAGGGGTCCCAGGCAGCTGTCAGGCTGGGTACGTGGCAGCCGCCCGGGGCTGCACGCCAGCCCACCTACTTACCGCACTGCCCATGGAGATGGTGGCCTCCTTGGCTCTCTCCAGTCGGGTGGGCTTCGTGCTGACAGCAAAGGAGCGTGTGATGTGGGACACGAACTCCACAGAGATGCCCACTGCCTGTGGGCAGAGGGGGCTTCAGCGCCAAAGGGCCGGACAAAGTGCCCAGACCCTGGGGAGAATGGGGCGTGCCTGTGAGGCCCTGCGCCCAGCAGTACCGTGACCAGGTTGATGAGGGACACGGCATTGTAGCTGATGCCCCACAGTGCCATGAAGCCCACGGTGTCCACCAGGATCATGATGATGGAGAAGAGGTTCAGGAGGCCGGAGCGCAGGTCCATGCCCAGCAGGAGGCAGCAGACGGCGAAGGTGGGCACCAGGCAGAGGCTGAGCATGAACAGCCCCTCGGGCACCACCGTCAGGTACTGCTCATAGAACACGTTGGTGATCCTGCGGGTGCGTGACTGTCAAACGCGGGCAGGACCTCCCGCGCCCATTTCAGGAGGAGCACGCAGCCGAGGGCATGGGGCGCCCCACCCAGCCCCCAGCCTCACGTGTAGGGGAAGACCTCGAAGCCTGGGTCGGTGCCTGCCACCTTCCGCAGGTCGGCGGTGATGTTGGCCGCCAGCGCCCGGGCTGCCCGCAGAGCCTCCGTGTAATCCTGTGATGTCTTTAGGGGCTTGTGGTAGGCCATGAAACGTGAGGCTGCCACGGGGCGGAGAGGGAAACAAGGTCAGAGCTCGCTCCGGGCGCCCTCAAGACCCTGAGTGACCTGGCTTCAGAGCTCAGCCACCACCATGTTGGGATTTGGGATAAATTTCAGGCAAGGGGCCTGCAGGTTGGTTTTGCAGCAGCCCTGCCTCTGACAGATGGAGCAAAGGGCTCTCCCAGTGGCCCCAGGTCCTGCTCTGTGGATTTGGGGAGAGGAGGAGGAAACAGGGTGCACAGGGGTGAAGCCTAGGCACCAGGAGCCCAGTCACTGGCCTCCGAGGAGGTGCTTAGAGGCCTCCATGGAGGAGCAAAGGGAGAAGATGCGAAACTGGGAGGCCATCAAGGCCACACTTACCTAGAACCTGGCCGTCGGGGCCCAAATCCACGGAGTTGCCATACGCTGCCAGGCCGCTGTGGGGTGGTGACAGAGCAAAGGCTTAGCTTGGACCAGCCTCGCAGGCCCCACAGGCCCCCTCTCTGCAGCAGACCTACCCGACCTACCCTTTGGAACACTTGATGTTGGGCGGGTCATTCAGGAACCAGGGGAGGTACTTGTGGAACTGCTCCACCGATGGCCGGACAGGGCCAAGCGTGAAGCTCACACAGCTCTTCAAGCAGGCCAGGGAGTCTGCGAAGACAGCAGGGGCTGCGGGCAGTGGCTTGTGGGCGGCCCGCTCGCCCCTGATGCTGCCCGTGGCTTCACGGCCCCAGGCACGCGCCCCTCGCAGGGCACGGCAGCCTGTGTGCACTCTAGAGCACTCGGCCTTTCTCTCTAACTGAGGGGCTCTCCTCTCTGTTACGGAAACAGCTAAGCCCTACAGTCAGGTGAGGAAGGACAGTTTGGGGTAGAGAAGCAGCCCCACAGGGCCTCCCCACGCCATCTACAAACGCAGCTGCTCCAAGGGCAGGGCCACGTGCCCCCTGGGCTCACTCTCCATTGCCACTGCCCATGAGAGCCAGCATGCCCAGGGAGCACGGGCCCAACTCAGGAAGGACACGGGTGCGTGAGCGCCCAGCAGTCCAGCTAGGTGTCCACCCATTTGAGCCTGGTCACCCACACGTGTGCCCTGAGCCGGTGCCCCCGCCCCAACTGACC
This sequence comes from Hipposideros armiger, assembly GCF_001890085.2. Lineage (NCBI taxonomy): Eukaryota > Metazoa > Chordata > Mammalia > Chiroptera > Hipposideridae > Hipposideros > Hipposideros armiger. Next base: position 288,253 of record NW_017732035.1, read on the forward strand.
CTGTAGGAGCACATGGGGCTAAGGGAGACTCGCCAGTGTTTGCCTTTCTCTTGGCTCAGTTTCCCCAAGCTGTGGTGGGCCAGGAGCCCCCAGAGGCCCCTCACTCACTGACAGTCGAAGGGCAGAACTTGTCTATATTGGGGCCAAAGGCATAAAGGCGGCAGCAGGAAGACGACGGTGTCAGCCAGTCGATGAAGTCGTCCACCCAGGAGGAGGCAGGGATGGCCAAGTAAGACCTGAGTGTCGGGGAGCGGAGGTCAGGCACTCAGGACCAGGCAGGCAGGCAGTGGTCCTTCCGGTGGCCCAGCCCCCACACTGGGCCTCCCCAGGCACATGGCAGCAAGTGGGAACCAGGGTGGGGGTGGAGAGGCAGGAGGGGGACCAGAGCGAGTGGGGGCATGGACGTGGGTATGGGTGGGGGACTCACTGCTCAGGGAACTCGGTCGCATACTGGATCTTCTGGGTTAAGGAGTAGCTTTTGCAGCCTGCACTGGAGCAGATGGCATTCATGCCCATTTGGGTGGCGAAGTTGTAGCCCCCAGTGGTGACAAAGTAGACTGGAGCCCCCACCTCAAAGTAGCGATTCAGAAAAAGGAAGTAGTCGAGCAGGTACGAGTCCTGGAACAGAGGGCACTCAGTGAGGCCGGACCAGACGTATCCCCAGGAGCTCGCTCCAGCTCACACTCATGGAGGCACACTCACGGAGGTACACACAGTGCACACTCACAGGTACACTCACAGAGGTACACACAGTGCACACTCACGGAGGTACACTCACGCAAGTGCACACTCACAGAGGTGTACTCATAGAGGCACATGCCACAAGGTGCACACATCCAGGAACATGTACAGAATACACTCAAGGAGGTACAAGCACAGAGTACAAACTCCAGCCTACAGGAACACACTGACACACATACCAACACACGCGTGCATGTGATTTACCCCTTCTTATCCCGTTTGGCACAGCCAGTCTACCAAGCTGGTCTGTGACCACAGCCCACATGCACGTGCACCTGTAAGCATCCCTGACACACCCTGAGGCCATGTGCCAGGCACCTTCCAGGCCTGTCCCTTCTCCTACAACATAAATCCTGAGTGACATCAAGGAAGACGGTGGAGCAGACAGCCCCAAGAGTCCTTCTTCCACGTGGACGCCATGTGCACTGACAGGATCTGTCTCGTAAAACTATCTGGGGTCTAGTGAGGGCTTGAGGCTTCCAGGGAAAGACATGGCTGGTGAACTGTGGTTAATTTGGACTGATTTCAGCTCAGCCTGGTTGCAGCTCCCACCCCTTGTCCTCCCAGCCCTGTGGCAGGCGGCCACACGCACTCTGGGAGCAGGCTGCACACAGCTTGCAGGACCCAGGGCTGGCTCTCAGGGCCCCACCACCTGATAGGGATCTGCGTTCTGACCACTGGTTGCTTCTCTGATCTCAGTGGTGCACACAGTCAGGCCGCCATTGCACCCTCCACCACCTCAGGCTGAAGTGACTTCCAAGATATGTAAAGGGCAATTGCCTGATTTATTGGTGTGTGGTTTTTTTTTTGTTTTTGTTTTCACTTTTTCTCCTTTTGGGAGACAGACATTTAAGGAATAGGAAATTCAGAAGCAAAGTCATTGCAAAAGCCCAGGGAAACGCAAGTTTCAGAAAAGAGCTGATCAGACTTTAACTTTACACCTCAGGCAAATTTCCAGGATGGAGACACCAGCAACAATCAAATTAGGAAGAAAAAAAAAAAACAAATCCTGGAGGAGGGGGAGAATCTGATGTCTAGAGTTATCATATGATAAGACTCGTGTCCATTTTTCAACAACAACAAAAAACCTACAAGACATACAAAGAAACAGACAAGTACACTCTATAACCAGGAACAAAAATTAATCAACGACAACCATCCCTGAGAAAGACCAGGTGGTAGATGTACCAGGCCAGGGGTCGGCAAACTGCAGCTCGCGAGCCACATGCGGCTCTTTGGGTACGTACATGTGGCTCTGAAGTAAAATTGAAAATGAAAATAAAACGATCATAGTTTCATTTATAAAATTTTTAAAGGATATTATTCACATAATGGTGATTATGTAAAAATATATTTATGGCTCTCGTATAATTTTTAAGTTGTTGTGAGGGACAGGATTGGCTCTTCCGTCTCAAAGGTTTGCCAACCCCTGAACTAGAACGAAAACCATAAAACTACTGTCAGCCCCTGTGAGGAGTGGCTGTGGGTGGCAAGGTCACTCCACAGGCCACTGGCTTCACTGCCGGATCTCGCCACCTGTGGCTCAAAGGTGCCATTCCTCGAGCCCCTCTTCCCTTGTCATGTCACGTCCAAGGCCAGCACCACCTGCAGATGACTCCCGAGGCTGGGCTCCTTCCCACACCCAGTCCATCACCATCCCCACAGTGGCTGTCTGTCTGACTCTCCATAACGCTCTCTCCCCTGGGCCCCGGGCACCAAGGTATTCTTCCCACAGCCAGCAGCCCACACACACCCAGATGAGCAGCAGGGTCCTAGCCTCGCTTAGGTGACCCCGTCAACCCCACATGCTAGCCCCGGCCTGACAGTCACACTTTTCCCCACCCCTCCACACACCCCGGTCACTCTCACAGTGCTGTCACCCTGCTGCCTTCTCTGCAAACCCTACATAGGCTCGGACCCCCCCTCAAGCCTCTTCTCTGTCCAGAAGCCTCTCAGAGCCTCTGGGGGGGTCTTTCCTGCCCCACAGCACCTGACCCTCGATGTCTATCAGGAAGAAGCTGTCCCTGGGCTGCACAGGGCAGGCACTCAGTCTCACACGATCACTCTGCCTGGACAGTCTTGTCACATGCCCCCTCCAGATGCCTGGCCATCTGCCTCACGTGTACTGGGGTTGGTGATGAGGCCCTCTCCCCAGGTCCACTCGGGGAGCAGTCCCATACCCCCAAGAGGCCCCTGGCCCAGGCCACCCACCCACTGTGTGCTGCAGACCCTCCCTGCCCCCCCGAGACTGAGGATACAGCGCACAGCTCACCTTAGGCAGGGCCAGCTCCTGGTCCAGCCCCACGCTGATGTGGCACATGAAATAGAGACCCACCCCAAACAGGGCCAGGAACACCAGCAGCTGAGGAAGGAAGTGCCAGTGAGGGTCTCCCGCACGACGGTCCCTCTCTCCGCCTGGACAGCAGGGCATCCCGGGGGTGACTTGGGGGACATTCTGCACTTGGGCCCATTGAGTCCCAGCCAACGGCCACCACCCTGTGCCTTGGCACCTGGACCTGGGCGGGGCGAGGGTCAGGCTGGGCAGCCCCTGCCCTGGGGCTGTGAGGACCCCACTGTCCTTCCCGGTCACTCACCACAACCACGCGGGTGACCCGGTGCAGCAGGAGTGGGGCGTAGACCTTTCGGAAGAAGCTGAGCAGCAGCCCCTCGTGTTGGCTGGGCGGGGGCAGCTCCTGGGCGCGGACACAGCAGCAGACGTCCAGACGGGAGGCCTAGGGGGAGAAGCCCTTCTGGTGGCCCCAAAGCAGACCCCAGGCCCCCCCGCCAGGAATGTGGGGATACCAGTGTGCTGTCCCCTTTGCTTCCGTTTTCTACGCTGATAAATCACCTTCAAATTCTGCGACAGCAGCTGTCTGATTTATATTGTATTTTGCGACTTCATGTACTTTAGCCACATTCTCCAAAATGACCAAAACAAAATTACTTCTCTGTGGAACATCGGGGACTACGTGGCCCAAACATTCCAGGGCAAAGTTCCTGTCACAAGCCCACTCTGAGCTTCTCTGCAGGATGACGCCGCCCCATGGGGCCAAGGTGGGGATGGGCTGGCCCCCTACCTCCTGCCTCCTGCTGTCCAGAGACACCAGTGCCACGAAGGCCGACATCTGCAGCAGGAAGTCCAGGATCACCGCCACGCCGGATGTCAGCGCAAAGACCCGCACAGCGGGCATGGGGGTCAGGGCGCCTGGGGGCCGGAACAGAGGCTCAGGACCACGGCCCCTGCTGACACGGCGCAGAGGGAGGGGTCCCACACCCACGGCCCACAGCCTCCGGCCTCCCTGCGCAGTGTGGGGCTGCCAGGCTCACCCAGGAAGAAGCAGATGGCCTCGGAGACACTGCACAGCAGCATGCTGGGCCCCACGCTGCCCAGCGCTCGGCCGATGTGGGCCTCCCGCTCCTCCCCGGGGTGCCGCGGAAGCCTCTGGGTAGGGACAGCAGGAACTGAGTCCAGGCCACCAAGGGAGCTGGCACGGGCCCTCACCCCCATCATGGTCGTCACCCAGAGACCCTCCTCATTGGAGCAGCATCTGCTGACACTGTTCTGTCACATGTCCCCCTTCTCAGAGCTGGCCCAGAGGATCGCTGGGACCCTCAGTGCTCACCAACAGCAGAGGCCACATCACTAGAACACCACATGACAGCATGCCATGGGAGGCTGTAACGTGCTGCGTGACCCCCTCACCACAGGCATGTGGCTGGTGGAGAGCCAGCCGGAGCTCATGCGGGACACGTACATTTATATGAGAGAGAGTGAACGCAAGGTACTGTGTTCTGCGGGAATGGTGAACTGTGTGGCAGGGCGTGGGAAGCCTGGGACGCCACACAGGTGGCCTGGGAGGGGCGCTCACCTGGTACTCCAGGACAAAGATGAAGATGTTGTCGGCGCCCACAGCCAGCACCAGGAACGGCACCACTTGAAGGACCACCAAGGAGGACGGCACGCGCAGGTAGGAGAAGAGGCCCATGGCGGCCATGACAGCCCCCAGCACCACAGCCACCCCGCCCAGGCCCAGCGTGGCCTTGGCGTCCACCTGCAACGGGACCGGTCAGCCTCCTGCTGCAGGGCTGGCAATCAGCCCCCACCCCGAGCAGGAGGAGGCTGCGCCTCGCAAGTAGCTCTGCGTTTCACAGCTGGGGTCAGTCAGGGAGCAGGGGACGCTTCTGAGAGGTGTCCCCCAGGGGAGGCACTGTGGTGTGTCGCCTTTGCAGCGAGGTGCTCTGCTTGGGAAGGTTCTAGATGCCCCTCGCCGTGCCCCTCCCCCTGCTCACCAGTGCGCGGCTGCAGCTGGTGTAGCTGCCCAGAGCCAGGGAGATGTACAGGAAGATGACCAGGTAGCTGACAGCAAAGACTGGTAGGTCCTGGGCCGTGGTGCGGCTGATCTCGTCCTCCAAGGAGCGCTGTGGACACACCCAGCCAGCCCACTGACCCCTGACCAGTCGCCTTGGACCCCACAAGGCAGCAAGACAGCTGTCCCATCACCCGTCCTCCTGAGTGGGATGCCCGGGCCCAGGGTCACTCAGGAGAGGGCCGGGACAGGGACCCACCTGAAGTCAGCTGGGTTGTCCTTACCTCCGCCATGAATGTGACTTGGAACATGCCGGCAGTCCGTCTCTGGAAGGCTCGCATCTCCTCCAAGAAGCCCGCCTCCCAGAGCTTGGCCTGGGCCAGCCGGGGGTCCTCAGGGGGGTAGTTGTTGAGGGAGAAGGTCATGATCAGGGCCTCCGCCTCAGAGTAGTCCTTCCCTGGGAGGAGGAACACTCAGCCACCTCCAGCACACCCCTGCCCCCCTGCCCCCACTCCAGCCACACCCTTCCGCCCACCTTCCTCATCTGAGTCATTGTCTAACCCCTACACCCCACTTCTGTCTCTCAGCCAAAGGCAAGTCCTGTGGGCCCAGGCACAAAACCAGAGAATCGAAACAGCCCTTGGAGAGATGAAGGTGGCGGCTGAGAAAGGAGGCAGGACCAGCGGGTCTGTGGCCTCCCCCAGGCCCCCAACCAGCCCGGCCACCCCAAGCAGCGAGAAACCTCATCACTACTCCCACCTCCTGCCCCATGTCTTCCACTTGTGGCCTCCCCTGGGGCCACCCAGCTTACCTTTGTAGCCCCCCACAGCAAGGAAAGGGAAGACAGGGGCTCCGTAGTCAGCCATGCAGCTCAGGGCCAGGGCAGTGCCATCTTTGAAGGTGAGTGGGGCACTGGAGCAAGAAGAAGGACATTTCTAAGGCCACTCCTATTGCCTTGCCCCGCGCCCCCATCGCCTGACCCTGTGGTCAGAATCGTTTCTCCCGACAAGATTGCATGCTGCCCAATGCAGAGTGGACCGTAGCTCCCCAGACCAGGGTGCCGGAGCTCGCGTTGCCTCACACCCCTGGACCCTCTAGGCTCCATCACCATTGCATTCCGGACAAGGCAGGTGGACGAGCATCACACACAGTCCCCTGGGGTGGAGCTGGACAGCCCCTGAGTCCCGGCCACCAACGACCTTTCAGGCCTCACAGTGCCTCGGCCTCTCCGCTTGCCTCCCAGAACCTCCAGGCCCTGAGTCAGATCGCTTTCATTCGTGTGGACAGTTTACCAGCCTGATGAACTCGGGCCAGTCTCTGCGCCCTTCAACAGAGCCCCTTTGGCAGGCGCTCTGCTCTGGGTGAATGAGTGTTTTGGTTACAACTGGCTATGCTGGTCGCCGTGTGACCTTGAGCAGCTCATTACACTGCACAGAGCCTCAGTTTCTCTGTCTCTGAAATGGGGCTCATTGGACCTTCCAAGAGTGGAAGAATAAAGCCAGCATGAGGGCTGGGGAGCCCAGGTCCAAGCTTCCCCTCCGACCTGCAGCTCTAAGGGTGGCCCAGGGGCCCAGGGAACAGAGTCCAGGAAGCCCCCAGATGGGCTTGCCCTCTGATCCAGGGACTCTCAGTGTGGCCCTGCAAAGGTGACCTGTCGGCCAGAACGGTTTTCATAACGATGCTATGATGCTCGTTGCCTTTTTACCCTCTTTTGTTCTTGAGTGTGTGAAGTACAAAAGTTCACTGACATGGCTTCCAGACCACATTGCAGCTGATGGTTAAGAAAAGACCACCAGGGCCGGCCGAGTGGTGTGTTGGCTAAGAGCTGGCTTGGGATGCCAGAGGGCCTCGGTTCAGATCCCACATGAGTGTGAGTGACACTGCCCTCCACAGCTAAGATGCTGAACAACAGCTCAACCTGGAGCTGGGCTGCCATGAGTCGCCGGCGACCGCGTAGGCTGCAGCCC
>NW_017732035.1:295422-346211 GCF_001890085.2 Hipposideros armiger
CGGCCAGCAGCCAGCGTGAGCAGCCAGCAGCCGCAGTGAGCGGCCGTCCAGAAGCCAGCGACTGATGTGCCTTGCCTGGGAAGAGCGCAATGATGGTGCCAACTTGGGCCAGTGAAGCAACGTCCTCCACAGCTAGACTGAAGAACAAAAGGACAGCAGCTTGTCTGTTCCCCTTCCCCCAATTCCCCAATAAAAAAACCTTTAAAAAAAAAACAACCCACCAGCTGCGTTTCAGGGTAGTGTCCAAGAAAATGCACAATTACCAGGAAAGGCCGGCTCAACACGCCTCCCTCTTTGGGGTGCAGGGTGAGCCAAGTGCTGTCACTACACAGAACTGGATGCCAAATCCAGCCCCTTCAAGACACTGAAGAGATTTGCAAACATGCCACTCTTATCACTGATTTTTTTGTTTGGAAAATATAGTTATTTTTTCATAAAAATATCCCACTTGTGTCAATATAGAATGGGCTTATTATTGTTATTTTTAAAGAATTAATATTTTGTCACTGCTGTTTTCCACCTTCACATGGCAAATGTCAGTGGACGTAACCTCCACCCAAACCAGGCCTCTGTGGGGTCTTCAGCCTTCTGTCAGAGTGCGAAGGGGCCCTGAGATTGGACATTTGGGGACCTCTGCCCTCTCCAACCTCAGAGAACCCACCTGCCCACCTGCTCCCTCCAGGTGGGGTGGGTGGTTCCTGGCTGAGGCCCAGGGGCCTTTTTGGCATCCAGTTTGCACCACCACAAACGGTGGGAGGAGCCGTGGCTGTGGCCTGCTCAGGGACACCCAGGCCAGGCTATCGGGGCCTGAGACCAGCTGCAGCCCCTGCGCTGGCTCTAGGACACTTGTCTAGCTTCCCACAGCTCTGCTGGCCCGCCCAGAGGCAAAGAGGAAACAGAAGCAGATGCAAGAGCAGGGCCATCAGAGTGCTCTGTGATGTGTGAGCCGAGAGAGGGCAAGCACACCCCTGCTGTGTCAGGAGTTGGGGCTGGGAAGGCCTGATGGCCTCGTGCAGATCTGCTCCAGTGAGCAGGAGCCCACATGAGGCGTGGGGCTGAGAAGGAACATGGAGAGGAACAGCATTGCAGCCCCTGAGACAGAGATGTGGAGCAGATGTGGGGTCCTTGGCGGCTGTGTGACTGGCCTGGCTCCACGGGCCTTGCCACCCCCAGCGCCACCCCCCACCGGCGGTGGGAGACTCACTTGGCGCAGTAGAGGAAGTGGTCCCTCCAGTCCACCTGGGCGGTCTGCCCCATCAGCGTCTGGTTGGCCGTGAGCAGCAGGCTCGTGCGGTTATTCTGGAAATACTGCAGGAGGCTGTTGATGCAGCAGTCGGACAGACTGGCGTTGTGCGGGTTGAGGGGCGCGAAGCAGATGTCGCTCAGGGACACGTTGCGCTGCTCCTCGGGCGACCACACCTGCAGGTGCCGCAGCCGCTCCTGCAGGCCCAGCAGCTCCAGCAGCAGGTCGGCGGCCAGCACCCCGCTGAAGTTCTTGGGCCCCAGCAGCAGGGAGTCGTACTTGTAGCTGGGCCGCTGGGGAGCGGTCAAGATCACCTGGTTGGTTCGGAAGAAGGGGCCAAAATGCTGGTCATGGAACGCCTTCTCCTTCCGGGCTTGGCTGTTGGGGGCTGACCACAGCTCCACGGGGTCCGTGGTCAGTTCTATAAAGGCCAGGCCCGCAGCCAAGGCCACCACCACAACGACGGACACAGCCAGGACGGTCAGCGGCCACGAGGCCACCCACGTGCCCCAGCACCGAAAGCACCGGCTGAGGAAGTGGTGGGTCCAGAGGCTGAGCCTGCTGGAGAGGCCGGGGTCCGCCCCGGGGGCCGGCGTCCCGCCCTGGCAGCCGCAGGACGCCCGGCCCGGCCACGCGCGGCAGGCGGTGAGCGCGGTGGCGAGCACGGCGAGGACAGAGACGAGGATGATAACCAGGGCCAGCCCGCCGGCCATGCGGCCCAGGCGGAAGGTGGCGTCCAGGGCCTGGGGCTGGGCGATGGCCGGGCAGGACGCCGCACAGTCCTGGCAGGAGCAGGCGGCCGCGCCGTCCCCCCGGGACTCGTTGCAGCGCGTGACGTTCGCGGCCAGAGGCTGCATCACGCCGCCCGGGGCCTGGCCCGGCTCCCACAGGTGGAAGGTGATGTCCAGGGGCGCCAGGCCGTTCCCCGTGTCGCCCTGGTAGTTGAGCCAGCGCTGGGCGTTGCAGAGCGCGGAGCCGTACACCCCGCACATGGCGCCCACGGCCAGCGAGCCGGCCGCGGGGATGCGCACGCGGCTGCAGGACGCGTAGGTCTCCTCGGCGAAGCTGCGCTGGTAGAAGGCCTCGTAGGCCACCACGGCGGGCGGCTGGCCGTCCTTGCGCTCGGCCACGCGCGTCACGTTGATGAAGGCGCTCTGGTCGGGGCTGCACGTGTTGTGGCAGTGCAGGCTCACGAAGTTGTCGGAACAGGCCGGGCAGCGGGTCAGCAGGGCCTTGGTGATGGCCATGCTCGACTGCAGGGACACCAGCTGCTTGCGGGAGCAGCAGGCGTAGGTGGCGGTGGGGCCGGCGTACAGGCGGGGGCAGACGCGGCGCAGGAGGGCCAGGTGGTCGCCCGTCACGAGGCGGGCGGGCGTGTTGGACAGGCAGGACACGTTGGACAGCGAGGCCAGGCTTCCGGACAGCTCGGGGTTCTTCCCGCACTCGTCGTAGAAGGCGCAGTACCCGGGCTGGTGCGTGGGCGTGTACAGCTCGCCCCCGGCCTGCGGAGCGGGGCGCCTTAGCGTGGGCTCGGCGGGCCGGGGCACCGGGGCTGGGACGGCCTCCGCGCAGGAGGGCTGGGCGGTGGACGCCGGCAGCCCTGGGGGGAGTGGAGCCGGGGGACTCCCCAGTGGTGTCTGGGGTGACAGGAGGATGGGTGCGCCCGGCCCTTCGTCCTGAGTGCCCAAGTCACTGGCGAGAAGGAGGCGACCCACTGACCTGCATGTAGCAAGGTCAGGCCAGAGGTGAAGGGGCAGGGGGAGACCCTTGGAGGCTGCTGAGAGGTCCTGCTAAAAACTGCCCCTGGATGGGTCCAAGACCCACTCCAAGGAGCTGAGTGGGCACGGAGCCCTGCGCACAGGCGCACAAGGCTGCTGGCCTCCGTGGTCCCAAGCTACAGGCCAGGCCGGATGCCAGGGGCCCTGCTGGGGCTTCTGTACAGGGCCTGCCTGGGGCCAAGTGCCTTCACCGGCCCTCCCAGATGAACAAGTGGGAAAGAAACATGAGAGGCAGGACCCCTCCCAGACCTCCTCCCAGACCCAGCTGCCGAGTCCACAGTGAGATTCTGGGAAGCCACCCCACCCCACGCCACGCCACGCCGCCACCGTGTCCACACGGACTAGGGATGGGAGACACTCAGTCACACCCAGTCCAGCTGCCCCCTCCCCAACCCTTGTGTCCATCTAACCCCATGAGCTGGAGACTTGGGCAGCCCAGGACCCCCACCCACTCCCTTCCTCTGGGGTTCTTGGGATCCCTCATCTGCCCAAAGACCAGCCCCCAGATCCAGGTCCTCCCTCACCAAACAGCCCCTGCCACCCCAATGGGAGGCGGCAGGGTGGACACAGGCGCCAGACTCACCGAATGCAGGAGCAGGGCCCAGAACAGCCAGCCTCCCAGGCTGGCCTCTGCCATCCTGGCACCGGGAAGGGATTAGAGGGAAGTGGGGCCTGGCTACTGGGACAGCTGGACACCCAAGGGCTAGCTAGGGGACGCACAGCAGGTCGGCTCCCTGCCAGAGACAGCCTGGCCTGACTGGGCTGGGGACCAATCAGGCTGAGCCCACACCTCCCCTACTTCTAGCAGGATTAATGATCCACCTCACTGGCCCCTCCCACCTTTGGCCCCACCCTCGTAGATGAGTCTCCAGGTGGAGGTGCAGGGTCTCCCCTTCACCCACTTCCCAAATCGATCTAAGCCAGGGTTGAGCCAGCTGGAGACCTGCCACGGCCGCACACTCGGCCTCTGCTGGGGAGACATGGGTGGGCTCAGCATGGCACTCTGAACCTCCACTGACCCCTCTACATGCCCCCACACCACCCGGCCTCAGACCCCTCACTGTCCCCATCCCCCTCTTGGGACAAGGCCAGCTCTGGATGTGACACACCCTTGCACTGTCATCCTTAGCAACTGTTGTTAATTAATATTAACAGCCCGATAACAGAGGGACAATTTAGGGGTGGAGTGACACAGTGACAAGTCTCCTTTGGGTGGAGGGGGAGACCAGCTTGCTGGGGTCTGACCCTGCACAGAGGTCCCAGACGTGAAAGCCTTGCCCCCCCCCTCCCTCAATCCTCCCCCAACCCTGGCTGGCCAGTGTGTGACTGGGAACCCATGCAGCGGCCGCCCCACCTGGGCCCTGGCGCTTGGTTCTCATCTTCTGCTCCCTCCCGATAATGATCTCCCTATCACCAGGATGGGCCAGACCTTGGCCCCCTTGCCAAGGCTGAGCTGATAATGGCAGCTTGTAGGGAACATCTCCATGCAGCCACCTGCTGGAGGCAGCTGCAAGAAGGAACCTGCTATTTTCCGGGTCTTTGCCTCATGGACCCTGGCCTGACCCAGAGGGAGCTGCCCAAGTGCAGGTCCCAGAAGACAGAGGTGGGGGAGGGGACCAGGGCAGGCTGTGGCCCACCCGTCAGCCCTGAGTCTGGAGAGAAGATTCAACAGGCCAGGCCCACCAGTGAGCAGGCATCCCCACCTGCACCGTCCAGGCCCCGCCCCCAGTCACCCTGGCTGGCAGGTGCTGAGACCCAGCCCCGACGTGGGGTCTCTGTCCTTCTCCTGGGTCTCCCTCAGCAGCAGACCTGAGACTGGGACTCCAGGGCAAACAGTTCAGTTAAGAGGTGACCCCAGATGGCACTAGCAGGGGAACAGGATTGAGCCAGGGGAAGGCGGGAATCCAACCAGGGTGCACTGGACAGTGGGCTCCCTAGGGCCCTCGGGAGGCTGGGGGGGGCACACCTGGGCCCTCCAGGCAGCAAGGAGGCTGCATGCTCGCCCACCCCCAATGTCGGAAGCTGGTTGAGGATACTCTCTGCAGCTGTGGCCCCAGGCTCCTGGCCAGTCCGAGGGTGGCCCCCAGGGGCACCCCTAGACGCAGAGCCCAGACAGGAAGCCTGAAACATGGAGGGCTGACTCTCCCAGGCTCACTGCCCTGGTCCCTGATGGGGTGCCTGCAAGGCTGCGGCAAGCAGGCTCACATCATGAGCACAGCGTATGGACACTCTTGTGTCCCACTTTGTCCTTATTTTAATGCAAATTCTCAATGCTTCCTTCACTCTCTGACCAGCACGCTCATCACGGGTGTGTCTCACAGACCGACGAACCTCCTCTGCTAGCTGGTCACCGTATTTCTTTATGATGAGTAAGATTTTGGTTAGCGGCTTTGTGCCCGAGTGTATTTCCTTGTTTTGCATTTATTTCCTTAAACCAAGATCTTGGAGATGTGATTAGTGTGTCAGAGTGCCATGTTTATGACCCCCAAGTGCACAGCTCAGTCAGTCCCTCCCTCTGGCAGTCTAGGACACAGGGAGGGGCTCATTATCAGGTTCCGCACATCAATACATCAGAGGTTGAAATTCTTTCCGCTGACACCATCAATTACCAAAGGTGCGAGTCACCAGCCTCATCTGCTCTGTGCGTTGTATCTGTGGTCAGTCTTTCCAAATTTAATAGCTAGAACACGACGCCTCATTTTCAACTTTCTTTGATCACTAGTGGGCTTGAGTGAATAGGCTTGAGCAAGCCCAGAGCACAGGAGGTGGCTGGGAGGGGTCAGAGGAGACCACTGAAGAGCTGCAGAGCAGGACCGCCCCCGCTGGCTGGCTGCGTGGCTCCAGGGGTGTTCGGGGTCTGCCAACCAGGCAGAAGCCGGTAAAGCGGCCTTGCTCGGCCAATCCTGGCCCCTGGGGGATGCTTGGCACGTGCAGGGCTCTGACCAGCGTGGCTTTGAGCAGTCTGCCGGCACTTGTGGCTCGCAGCGGTGAGCAGCCTGGAGGCTGAGATGTGGGGTCTGGTCACCTAGTGGCACCTTGCTAACCAGATTCTATGGGTGAAGGACCATGTCCCCAGCCCAGGAGAGGACACTCTGCTCTCCCAGCCTCCTCTGCATAGCGGTGGCTCTGTGGCTGGTTCTGGCTAATGGGAAGCCGTTGTTTTCTCTAATAGACTTGATTTTTTGAGCAGTCTTATGTTTTCAGAAAAACTGAGCAGAAAGCCGAGTGTCCCCGCTGACCCCGTCAGGCCCACACTCTCCCTGTTGGGACACCTCGTATTACTGCTGCATGTGGCTCACAATCAATGAGGCAATATTGACACGTTGCTAACTTAAGTCAATAGTTTACATTAGAGCTCACTTCTGCTGGTGGACATTTTATGGGTTTTGACAAGCATGTGATGCCGTGCACCCACCATTACAGTATCACCTAGAATAGTTTATCTGCCCCCCAACCCTGTGCCCCACCTACCCCTTCCTCCCACAGCCTAACAACCACTGCTCTTTGTGTACCCATTTTTTGTATGTGGTAAAATACACAAAACATGAAATGTACCTTCTTAACCACGTTTCAGTGTACAGTTCAGTGGTATTAAATACATTCACATTATTGTGCAGCCATTGGCATCCTCCATCCTTCTAATTCTTTTAATCTTGTAAAACTGAAATCCTAAACCACTAAACACTAACTCCCCCCTGCCCCTCTCCAGCCCCTGCACCACCGTCCACTGTCTGCCTCTGAACTGACTCCTCCAGGAGCCTCCTACATGGACTCATGTGGTACTTGTCCTTTTGTGTCCGGGCTGATTTCACTCAGCACAGTGTCCTCAGGGTTTCTTCAGGTTGTAGCATGTGTCAAAATTCCCTTCCTTTAAAGGCTGAATAATATTCCATTGTGTGTAATATTCCATTTGCTTATCCATTCATCCGTCAATGGGCACTTGGGTTGTAGTTACTGTGAATAATGCTGCCGAGAACACAGTGTGCAAATATCTCTTTGAGACCCTGCTTTCAGTTCTAAATATCCAGACATGGGATTGCTGGGTCATAAGGAAGGGGAGCTCTAGTTTTAATTTTTTGAGGAACCTCCACACCATTTCCCACAGTGGCCACGTCATTTACATTCCCACCAAGTGCACAAGGTTCCAGTTTCTCCATTTCCTTGACAACACTTGTGGATTTCTGCTTTTTTGATGATGCCATTCTAATAACTGTGAAGTGATATCTCACTGTGGTTTTGATTTGCATTTCCCTGATGATTAGTGATGCTGAGTACCTTTTCTTGTGCTCCTTTGCCTTCTTTGGAGAAATGTCTGTTCAAGTCCTTTGCCCATTTTTGAATCAGGTGTTTTGTTTGTTTGGTTAGTTTTTCTTCTGTTGATTGCTAGGAGTTCTCTCTATATTCTGGATATTAATCCTTTACCAGATAAATCGTTTGAAATATTTTCTGCCATTCTGTCGTTGCCTTTTTACTGTGTTGATAGTGACTTTTGATGCACAAAATTTAAAACTTTTCACATCAAATTTTTCCTTTTGCTAACTGTGTCTTTGGTGTCATAGCCAAGGAATCTGTACCAAATCCAATGTCATAAGGCTTTGTCCTATTTTTTTCTTCCACGAGTTTCATAGTTTTAGCTCTTAAGTTTAGGTCATTGACCCATTTTGAGTTAATTTTTGTATATAGTATTAGTCAGGGTCCAACTTCATTCTTTTGTATGTGGATATCCAGTTTCCCTAGCATTTGTTGAAAAGACTACCCTTCCCCCACAGAAGAGTCTTGACATCCTTGTCAGAAATCATTTTCCATATATGTGAGGGTTCATTTCTGGGCTCTCGATTCCATTGGTCTGTGTATATGTCTGTCTTTATGCCAGTACCACACTGCTTTAATTACCAAGTTTTATGGTAAGTTTTGAAATAAAAAAAAATGTGAATCCTCCAACTATGTCAAGATTCCCTTCAGATTCCAATATGAATTTTAGGATGGATTTTTCTATTTCTGAAAAAAAAAATCACTGGGATTTTCACACGGATTGCATTGAATCCATAGATCACTTTGGGTAGTCTTGACATTTTAACAATATTGTCTTTCAACCCATGAACACTGGATGTCATTCCATTTATTTGTCTTCTTTAATTTCTTTCAGCAATTTTTTGTAGTTTTCAGTGTGCAAGAATTTCACCTCCATAGCGAATTTAATTCCTAATTGTTTTATTTTTCTTGATGCTATTGTAAATGGAATTGATTTCTTAATTTCCTTTTCAGATTGTTCATTGTTCTTGTATAGAAATGCAGCAGATTTTTTGTGTTAATTTTGTAGCCTGCAACTTTGCTAAATTTATTAGTTCTAACAGGTATCTATATAGATACAGATGATATAGATATAGATATATATATATAAATATATAGATATATAGGCATATAATCCAAAAACAGCATACACATTTTAATAAAGGAATACTGTATTAAAATTGTAATACTCAATATATACCAATAACAGAAGATGAATACAAGTCACATTTGACTTCTGCAATTACAAGAGATGCTCCAAGTGGTTACCATCAGCGTCCAGACGATTCTATCTTTTTTTAAAAGATTTTATATGGGAATTTGGGGAGGGAACAGCATTGGGAAATTGGGGAAGGGGAACAGACAAGTTGCTGTCCTTTGGTTCTTCAGTCTAGTTGTGGAGGACGTCACTTCACTGGCCCATGTTGGTATTATCATTGTGCTCTTCCCGGGTGAGGCAGTCGTTCGCTGGCCATTGGACAGACGCTTATGGCGGCTCACGGCAGCTCACACCTGCTGCTGGCCAGCCACACTGCAGCCTATGCTGTCGCTGGCGACTCACCACAGCCCAGCTCCAGGTCGAGCTGTTGTTCACCATCTTAGCTGTGGAGGGCGCAGCGTCACTGGCCCTCATGTGGGATCCGAACTGGGGCCCTGATGTTCAGAGCTGTTGTCCCAAGCCAACTCCTAACCAACGTGCCACTCGGCCAGCCCAAGAGAAGGCATGTTTTAAAGTGTGCCGTAAATCATGGATCACAAACAATGCATTAACATGAAATGGGCAAACACTTTCATCCTCCATCACGACAATGCTCCATGTCACACATCGCTTCTGGTATACGGCAATTTCTGTCAAAGAAAAAACAGTACGATGTGTTCATCTTAGTCACTGAATCTGGCACCTTGCAACTTCTGGCTCTTCCCCAAAGTCAAAATGATTTAGGACATCGAGGCAGCCACGACAGCACAACTAAAGATGCTCACGAAAGAGGAGTTCCAGAACTGCTTCAGTAAGTGGCAAGAAGGATGGGATAAGTGTGTTTGAAGTGAAGGGGAGTATTTTGAGGGGGATTAATGGCAATGTGTCTTTTACTATAATTTTTTTTTTAAGATTTTTTTTATTGGGTAATTGGGGGGATGGGAACAGTACTGGGGAATTAGGGGAAGGGGAACAGACAAGTTGCTGTCGTTTTGTTCTTCAATCTAGTTGTGGAGGACGCTGCTTCACTGGCTCAAGTTGGCACCATCATTGCGCTCTTCCCTGGTGAGGCAGATCAGTCGCTG
The DNA here is from genome assembly GCF_001890085.2 of Hipposideros armiger. NCBI lineage: Eukaryota > Metazoa > Chordata > Mammalia > Chiroptera > Hipposideridae > Hipposideros > Hipposideros armiger. The sequence goes on from NW_017732035.1 coordinate 305,017, forward strand.
GCTTCTGGACGGCCGCTCACTGCGGCTGCTGGCCGCTCACGCAGGCTGCTGGCTACATATGGTAGCCCATGGCAACCCACTGCCACAGGGACTGCAGCCTATGCCGCCGCCAGCAACTCATGGCAGCCCAGCTCCAGGTTGAGCTGTTGTTCAGCATCTTAGCTGTAGAGGGCAGTGTCACTGGCCCTCATATGTGGGATCCGAACCGGGGCCCTCTGGCATCCCAAGCGAGTTCTTAACCATCGCGCCACTCGGCCAGCCCCTACTATAATTTTTTTTAAACATTCACTGTATATTTTGATCACACCGCATATATATGACCATGTCATCTACAAACAGAGATGATTTTACTTCTTCCTTTCCAATGTAGATGCTTTTTATTACTTTTTCTTGCCTAACCGCTCTGGCTAGAACTTCTAGTACTATGTTGAATAACAGTGGTACGAGTAGGCATCCTCGCCTTGCTCTTGATTTTAGAGGAAAAGCTTTTTAGTCTTTCACCACTGAGTATTTTTCCTGTGAGTTTTTCATATATGACATTTATTATGTTGAAGTGTTCCCTCCATTCCTAATTGTTGAGTGTTTTTACCATGAAAGCATGTTGGATTTTGTCAAATGCTTTTCCTGCATCAGTTCAGATGATCATGAGGGTTTTCCTTCACTTTGTTGATGTGACAAATTACTTTGACTGATTTTCACATGCTGAAACATCTTTCCATCCTAGGAATAAATGCCATTTAGTCACAGTGTATAGTCTTTTAAATATGCTGCTGAATTCTGTTTGCTAGTATTTTGTTAAGGATCTTTGCATCAATGTTCATAAGAAATACTGTTCTATAGTTTTAACTTGTGTCTTTTTCTTGTTTTGGTGTCAGGACAATGCTGGCCTCATAGAATGAGTTAGGAAGTGTTCCCTCTTCAATTTTTTGGAAGAGTTTGAGGAGTATTGGTGTTAATTCTTCTTTAAATGTTTGGTAGAATTCAACAGTGAAGCCATCAGGGCTAGAACTTTTCTTTGTTGGGAACTTGTTGTAATTATTATTATTATTATTATTATTACCAAGTCAACCTCCTTATAGGTCTATAGGTCTATTCAGATTGTCTATTTCTTCATGGTTTAGTCTTGGTAAGTTTTGTGTTTCTGGGAATTTGTCCATTCCATCTCGGTTATCCAATTTGTTGGTATACAATTGTTCATAGTTCTCTCTTCTAATACTTTATCTCTGTAGAATCAGTAGTAATGTACCCATTTTCGTTTCTGATTTAGTAATTGAAATCTTCTTTTCCTTAGCCTAGCTAAAGGTTTGTTGATTTTGTTGATCTTTTCAAAGAACCAACTTTTTGGTTTCACTGATTTTCTATATTGTTTTTCTATTCTCTATGTCATTTATTTCTGTTCTAATCTTTATTTCCTTCCACCTACTAGCTTTGCATTTAGTTTGTTCTCCTTTTTCTAGTTCCTTATGCTGTAAAGTTACATTGTTGATTTGAGATCTTTCTTGTTGTTTAATGTTAGCATTTATAGCTGTAAATTTCCCCGTTAGAACCCTTTTTGCTGCATCCCTTAAGTTTTGGTATGTTGTATTTTCATTCTCATTCCTAAGTATTTTCTAACTTCACTGTGATTTGCTCTTTGACCCATTGGTTGTGTTAAGAGTGTATAATTTCCACAAGTCTGTAAATTTTCCAGTTTTCCTTTTGTTAGTGATTTCTAACTTTATTGAGTTGTGGTCAGAGAATATACATATGATACCTTTTTATTATTTTTTTTTATTTTAAAGTTGCAGAAAAGTTTATTAGAAGTAAAAATACATTTCAAAGAAGCAGAAGTGGGAGAAAAAGTAGAGAATGGCTCAAGGGCCATTATTAGAAAACAAAGTACACTCCAAAGAGTTTGGAGCAGGCCCCGAGCAGAGGCAAGGCTCAAAATGCTCAAAAGGCCATATGATACCTTTTTAAAATGTTGAGACTTAATTTGTGGCCTAACACATGGTTTATCATGGAGAATGTTCCATTTGAGAAGAATATGTGTGTTGTTATTGGGTGGGGTGCTCTGCACGTATCTGTCAGATCTAAGTAGGCCTCTATTGGGTTGCTCACGTCCTCTATTTCCTTACTTATTTATGTCTGGCTGTTCCATCCATTATCAGGAGTGGAATACCAAACTCTCCTACTATTATTGTAGAACTGTTTATTTCTTCCTTCAGCTCTGTCCATCTTTAAAAAAATTTTATTGGGGAACAGCCATGGTCATTGGTTACACATTGTTTCATGCTACAATGGCATAGCTGACTCTTTTAGGGAGGGCATTACATTTTACATGCTAAAGTTACAACACTTGAATTTGAATTTATAGCAGTTTAACTTCAATAGCACACAAAAACTCTGCTCCTTTACAGCTGTATCCACCCCTTTCAGTTATTGCTGTCTCAAAATTACATTTATAATATATATTATATATCGTGTGCCCCAAAACATAATTTCAAATGCATTAGTCTCCTAAATTATGTAGAAACGATTCAGTTATGAACCAAAATACAGTAATACTAGCTTTTATACTAGTAATTTTTATTTAAATTTACTAGTTTCTTAAGTCATGTAGAAAACAAAAAATGGTTACAAACCACTGTTGTGATACAGCTTTTATAATTCCCCATGTTTATCTTTACTGAGATCTTGATTTCTCCAGTTGGCCTTGAGCTATCTCGTGTCCTTGTGTCACCCTCCAGGACTCCCTTGAGCATCTCTTGCAGGGCAGATCTAGTGGTTACAAGCTCCCTTGGTTTTTGTTTATTTGGGAATGTCTTAATTTCTCCCTCACTTTTGAAGGACAGTTTTGCCAGATATAGGATTCTTGTCAATAGCTTTTTAAAAATATACGCACTTTAAATATATCAGTCCAGGGGTGACCAATTAGCTCAGTCAGTTACAGCGTGATGCTGATAACACCAAGGTTGCCGGTTCGAACCCCACATGGGCCTCTGTGAGTTGCACCCTCCTTAAAAGAGTCAATGATGCCATTGTAGCATTAAAGCAATGTGTAACCAATGACCGTGGCTGTTCCCCAATTATATATGTATCAGCCCACTGTATTCTGGTCTCCAAAGTTTTTGATCTCTACGAGAAATTTGCTGATAATCTTTTTGAGGGTCCCTTGTATGTGACAATTTGCTTCTCTTTTGCTGCTTTCAAGATTCTCTCTGGCTTTTGTAAATTTGATTATAATGTATCTTGGTTATAATTATTTCTTTGAATTCATCTTACTTGGAATTCATTGGGTTTCTTGGATGTTTATATTCATGTTATTCACCAAGTTTGGGAAGTTTTCAGCCATTACTTTTTCAAATACTCTCTTTGCCCCCCTTCTCTCTCTTCTGGGACTCCCACGATGCATATGTTGGTCTGTTTGATGGTGTCCCACAGGTCCCTTAGGCTCCATTTTCTTTTCTTCAATCTTTTTTCTTTCTTTTTCGGTCTGACTCAGTAGTTGCCATTGTCCTATGTTCAAGGTCACTGATTCTTTCTTGTGCCTGATAAATCTGCCTTTGAATCCCCCAAGTGAACTTTTCAGTTATTGTACTTTCCAGCTCCAGAATTTCTTTTTGGTTTCTTTTTATGCTTCCTCTCTCTTGCTGATATTTCCATTTTGCTCACGTAGTATTTTCTTGACCTCCAAATCTTCCTTTAGTTCTTTGAGCATCTTTAAGATGGTTCTTTTAAAGTGTTTGCCTAGTATATCTTTTTAAGAGACAGTTTCTGTTGATTTATTTTTTCCTTTGAGTAGGCCATAATTTCCTGTTTCTTTGTATGCCTTGTGATTTTCTTGTTGTTGTTGAAAACTGGACATTTTAATCTATTAATAATAATAACATAAGTCTGGGAATCAGGTTCTTCCCATTCCCCAGGGTGTGTTGGTTTTTGTTATTGTTTTTATTTTTTATTTGTTTTAATTGTTGTAGGCTCTGTCTGTGCCACGGATCATCAGCCTGAGGTCTAAACCTTAGGTCATCTCAGGTCTTTCTGAGCCATTCCCTGGGCATGCTTAGTCGCTTTCTAATTTTCCCTGTATATGCAGATGTTTTTGAACATCCTAGTTTTTTGCTTGTTTTTTTAATTGGGGAATTGGGGGATGGGAACAGCACTGGGGAATCGGGGGAAGGGGAACAGACAAGTTGCTGTCCTTTTGTTCTTCAGTCTAGTTGTGGAGGACATCGTTTCACTGGCCCAAGTTGGCACCATCATTGCGCTCTTCCCGGGTGAGGCGGATCAGTCGCCGGCTTCTGGATGGCCGCTCACTGTGGCTGCTGGCCGCTCATGCTGGCTGCTGGCTACATACGGTAGCCCATGGCAACCCACTGAAGCAGTGGGGGTGGGCAGCCCACGATCCCATGCAGAAATCGAACTGGCAACCTTGTTGTTAAGGACACACATTCTAACTAATTAAACCATCTGGCCGCCCACCGGCAGCTTGGGGCTGCTCAGCTCAAGGTGTCATGTTCAATCTTAGTTGCAGGGGGCGAGCAGAGCAGCCCACCATCCCATACGGGAGTCGAACTGGCAACCTTGTTAAGAGCACACACTCTCACCAGTTGAGCCATCCGGCCGCCTCTTGGCAGCTCAGCTTAGGCGCAGCTCACTGGCCCATGTGGGAATCAAACAGGTGACCATGTTGCTCAGAGCTTGCGCTCTAACTGCACCACCTGGCCGGTCCCCCTGAACGATTTTTGAGCTGATCGCCATTTCCTCCCATGGACATGCTCCTGGAGACCAAAGTCCCAAGAACAACTAATTCCCCGAAAGCTGAGTCACCTATGCTGAGCAGGCGGGAGAAGTAGCTGGAGTGGGAGACACACTTGAACGGGCTCATGCTCTGGGTCCAGAGGTTTCTCAGATCACTGTTTTCCTAGCTGTTATCACGTCTACATAGCCACCTGATTAGGGCACTCCCGTTTAAAAACCACTGGCACCTGTTTGCAGCTTTTACCAAGTACTGTATTTTCAAAAGTAAATCAGTTTGTCAGCATTCGCCAACCTTGGCGATGACAGCTTTTTTTTCATCCTCAGGTGTGGGCTCCCTCACCCCCACAGCACTTCCACACGCTGTACCATCAGGACGGCTATTTCCACCCACCCTTCCCTCCGCTCGCTTGGGCAGCCAGCTTCCCCAGACACCCCGACTCCCTAGCGCTGGCCGCAGCCCAGTTCCTGCACCAGGCAGGCCCCTACATGTTGTGGGACAGGTGGATGCCCCGTGGACTCTGGAAGATCAGGCGCATTAAGGGCAGGACTCTTGATCCCCTAGACCCCAGCACACAGCACCCATTCAGGCCTGAGTGGGTGTGACTGCCGGCCAGGGGTTGAGATGGTCCCTGCACTGCACTGACCTCCCTGCTGTCAGCCCTGGGTGGCAGCCTGGACACCGCAGAGCTTATCTGCGCTCTGCTGCGCAGTCAGTCGTGTCAGAGCAGGCAGCCCCGCCCCTCCACTTCCTGGCTCCATCATGTGAGCACCAGGTCCCAAGGCCTGTCCAGGTGTGGTCTGGATGTGCTTGTGAAGGGCAGAGGTTTCAGCATCGGATAGACACGTCTAACCCGAGGGCCTGGGATGTCTGGGCCCCTGGACACATTCCCCCTGCAGACTCAGGGCACAGACACTCGCTACACAGCCCTGGCCCGTTCTAGCTCAGCGAGGGTACACAGGAACAGCCCAGCTCCCAGGGGCCTAGGATGGCACCTGCCTCATGGCAGGGAGAGCGTAAGCAGTACCAACCACCCCTCTTTTGGGCCAGAGCAGGCCTGTGCGCGGCGGTCCTCACATGCTGGGGCACTCCTGAGCCTGTGCTCCCACATGTGGACGTGTACAACGCTCAGCACTGGTGTCAGCCCAGGGCCACCAGTCCTCATCCCAGCCCCAGGCGGGGACACAGTCCACGGCAGTCCCACTCAAGAAGGAACATTACAGGGAAAGCTCAAAGTGCCCCATCTCCTATACCTGGGCAGGCTCCCCGAGGGACAAGGCACAGCCAGCACAGGCCGGTGCAGGCTCTCAGGGCCAGGCGTCTGCTCGCCTACCTCAAAGGGAAGGTACAAGCGCAGCCCCTCCCACGCTGTGGGGAGACTCCCGAGGGGACCTGGCAGATGCTGTAAAGCTGCTACCTCGTTCAGCTGCAGTAACCATTGCTTCTGGTGGACGTGGGAATCCTGGGTGTGTGACACTGGCTGCTGTGCCACACCAAGTGGATCCCACCCAAGCAGCAACCCCGTCACACGTGGCCTGGGCCCTGCAAGTCCTCATGGCGTAACAGGAACAGGAAACGTGGTAGCCCAACTGTCACCAGGTGCCAGGCCTCCATCCCCATGCAGCTGTTTTTTTTGTAAAGATTTTTATTGGGGAATTGGGGGAAGGGGAACAGACAAGCTGCTGTCCTTTTGTTCTTCAGTCTAGTTGTGGAGGACATCGTTTCACTGGCCCAAGTTGGCACCATCATTGCGCTCTTCCCGGGCAAGGCAGATCAGTTGCCGGCTTCTGGACAGCCGCTCACAGCGGCTGCTGGCCACTCACGCTGGCTGCTGGCTACACGGTAGCACATGGCAACCCACTGCAGCAGGGGCTGCAGCCTACACTGTCGCAGGCGACTCAGGGCAGCCCAGCTCCAGGTTGAGCTGTTGTTCAGCATGTTAGCTGTGGAGGGCAGTGTCACTGGCCCTCATGTGTGGGATCTGAACCAGGGCCCTCTGGCGTCCCAAGCCAGCTCTTAACCAACACGCCGCTCGGCCGGCCCACCATGCAGCTGTTTTGATGGCACAGCTGAACCTTCTTTTGCAAATACTGCAGCGCCCCAGGTGATGCTGATACTGGGCCCAGTGGGCAGTCACGAGCACCTGCTCGGGACAGCGAGAAGCTGGGAGGCCAGGACTGCGACTGGGAGTCGGTCCTGTGGGGGCCGCACAGCTGATTGGAGAGCACAGGAACAAGGCGAATGCATATCACATGGCGTCCCCTTAAATTCACACAGGTGCTGATGGGAGCAGGGCAGTGTGGGGTGCTTGGGGGACAGCAGGTTAACTCTACCATGTGCAGCATGGAAGGGGTGGGTGGACCTCATTTCTGAGCTTCAGGGGATGGGCGCTGGTCAGCGTGACCCCAGACAGGAAAGCCACAGGGGCGGCTGTGGGCTGGCAAGAGACCTGGATGGAGGCAGGTGTTCCCTGGGCCAGAAGGCCCCCAAGCTACACTGCCACACGGCTGCCCTCTGCTGGCCAAGGGAGCACTACGCACAGGCAGCCAGGCCTGGCCCCTGGAAGTGGCTTCTGGGGGGCCCCCTCCACAGGAGGCACATGGGGCAGCTAGAATATTTATTGTCCTTAAGGCACAAACCGCCAGCCGGGCCCCCAAATCCTATCAGTCTGGGGGGGGTGCGGACGGCTCCCTGCTGTGCTCAGCCCCGGATGCCTGGACAACCTCAGGAGGGCGCTGCCGCGGGCCTGTGCCTCTCTCCGCCGTGCCGGAAGCTGCGCAGTGGGTTGTGGGCCTTCACCTTCTGTGGGGCAAGATCGCAAGTCAGCTGCCCAAACTGACACCGACTCTGACAAGTAGGTGCTGTTGCCACTTGGCCAGGCCCTGCAGCCCACGAGCCACGGACAGAAGCTGCTGTGGTCACCACAGAAGGCAGCCCTCCAAGCCCCCACCTTCCTCCTCCCACAGGCCGGAGGTCACTAGAGCGATAGGGACAGAAAAGCAGGTCCTCCTGTGCTCATGAAGGCACGTGCAGGTGGCCAACAGAGTCCCAATGCCTGCAACTTTGAGCTGACAACAGGGGTCTGGGGCCAGTTGTTGGGGCTGCTCTCCCTCCCAAGGGCAATGTGTGTGCACCCCCTGGGGACAAAGGAACAAGGTGGGGAGGAGGCCTGCAGCTGTCGCCAAAGCCTGGGTGACATACCTTGACCTTCTTAGAGGACGGCTTCTTCCGCTTCCTGTGAGGATGGACGACGCCTCGAAGAGCAGGAGGAACTGGAGGCGACAGGTGGCGTCAGCAGCCCCACCCTCCTCACCCCCATGCCCTCCAGGCCTTCCAGCTGGTCCTGTACCCTTATGACCCAGGGTCCAGGCTCCAGGGCCACATTAAAATGCCTGTGGCCACACAGCTACTTCTCACACAGAACGGCCTTCCCAGGGTGGGATTATGGGGACTTCTCTCTAAATCGCTCTTTTGCATTTACATGTTAGCGGTGGCCTCCCCCACACATCTCCACCAGTCAGGCCCCAGTCACCCCCCAGCCCATGCCCAATTGCTCACTGCCACCTGCCCGAGTGGTGCTGACAGGTCCAGGGGCCTCCGAGCAGCACTGCCGCTCCGACACCCAGCCTCCCAGCCACACGGTCAGCAAACGGCTTTGTTCCTGTGACACATGGAGCCCCCTCTTCGTGCCACGCTCACCCAGGTAGTCGGGCACGTGGCCTAGGTGCGGCTTCACCACAGCGGGATGCAAGGGCAGGTCGTGCCGCAGCAGCTGCAGGTCCCTGGGGTTGTCTTCAAAGTACGTCTGCCAGGAGAGACAGAGCGCTGAGGGTGGCTGTCCCTGTAACTTCACAGGGATTTTGGCCACAGGTAACCCATGTCCCAGAATTTAAATGGCTGAAGTTTCCCATCGGTGTTGTTGTGGTGGTCACTCTGTACCCTTGCAGAGGCAGCTGCTCACTCATCACTCAGTACCATCCTAGACTGTTCCCTCCCTGTCCATGAGGCACACAGGAGCACAGCAGACCATCTCTCGGCGCCCCCGTCCCTGGGCAGCCACCCGTCCCTGTCCCCTGGAGCCGTCCTAAGCTGCTCCCTCCCTGTGTTGCTCAGCACTTCCCTGCCATGGACGCTCAGGTGCCCCCTGCTAGAATCACAATGCTGTGAGGAACACGTGACTGTGAACACGTTCACAGATGCTATTACTCTGACGGACGCATGTTCCACCTGCCCCATCCGTCATGCCGCCTCCTGGCCTCACCTTGAGCCTCTCCGAGCGCAGGAGTTCCTCCTTGATCTCCTTCAGCCTCGCCTCTCGAATGGCTTGTTTAGTCACCGAGCGCATGGCGTCCTGGGGGGACACCAAGAGTCAGGACGCTGGGCTGGGGGCTGCAGAAACCCCATGGCTCGCCCCCTGACCCCACTCACCCTGCAGCGGTAGCGGAAGCCTTCAATCTCCTCCATGTGGAACTGGTAGGGAAGCAGGGCGGGGGCCCCGGTCTCTGTGCAGAAGGCAGCAGTGAGGCCCCCACACCCCTCCCAGGGGGGAGGCAGCCGGGGACCCCACCCTTGCCATTCTTGCCAAGTGCACACACAGCCAGAAACCTGGGACTCACAAACATGCATGACAGGAGCTCCAGATGCTGTCCCCAGGGCAGCCCACTGTCCCCACATTGTGGGTGCCCGACATAGTCCTCATCCTCAAGACCGGCCCACCCCCCACTGTCCTCCCAAGGCCTCTCTGGCCACAAGGGCACCCGTGCTGACAACCGCAGAGCAGTGAGGAGCACCCTGCAGTCAGCCACCATTCTAAGCACTGTCCCAGCAGCACACTGGGTCACTTGACATTCCTGACAAGCTGACAGGCGGCACCAGTATCTCCCATGTCAGGTAAGAAAACCAGGGCAGATGAGTGAGGCCCAGGGGCTCGATGGCACCTGGTGAAGGGTGTCCATCCCCGGCCCCCCACCTCAGGCAGGAGTGAGGCCCCACAAGGGGCACACTTGGGCCCTCCTGGTGGGGGACAGTACGCACCCCCCCATCCTCGTCCTGCTGAGCAGCCCCCTCTCCTGAGACACCACCAGCCCCTCCCTCAGCCTATCTGCCCCTGGAGATAGGCAGTAACTGCGACTCTGGACATCACCTGATGGAGTCTGGACCTGGGCTTGCTCATCTGCAAAGGGGGCAGTGCCTGCCAGCAGGCGGACGGGGAGGGTGCGAGGGACATGGCACCAGCAGAGCCAAGTGGGTGGGTGGCTGCTGGCGACACTAGTGCCCTTGCTGCCATCACCATCCCTGGGCTTAAGGCATCATGGGCGAAGCCTGGCCCTGGCTCTTACCTCCACCAAGAAGCGCCTCGATCCTGCCCAGGTGGGACTGCTCTGTGGGCAGTACGAAGGTCAGGACTGTGCCTGGGTTGTTGGCACGCGCCGTCCTGCAAGGAGAGCCGGCTCAGCCTGTGTCTCTGGCCCGAGTCCTGCAGTGTGCCCACGGTCCCGGCCCCCAGATCAGCACGCCCCAGCATTCCTACCTGCCAGCTCGATGGATGTAGGCCTCAGGGGTGGGGGGCAGGTCAAAGTTGAGCACGGCGCACACGTGGTGGAAGTCTATGCCCCGGGCTACACCTGCCTCAGGATCGGAGGCCCTGCAAGAAACCCACAGCATTCAACCCTGCTCTCCCCAGCTCGTATCCTCCAGTTCGGCCAATTGGCAAGTTCTCCAAAAAGGCCCTTGCACAGAGCCAGGGGACTCGGCTACAGGTAAGACTCTTAACTTCTCAATCGTTCCAGGAGCTGGGGAAGTGGGGGTGGCCAAACCCTTGCCCTGACCTCAGCTCTGGGACAACCACGGAATTCCCTGCCCCACAGGGTGGTCCGAGAACCACCTCAGGCAGACAGAGACTGGGGTCTCCCATTTCCCCCTCCGAACTACCCTACCCCAAGTTACAGCTGCACACCCATTGCAGGCTAGCCATCTCCCTCAAAGGACAGGGTGCCATCAACCCAGGCAGCCTTGCCCCTCGTGCTGCCCACGGAGCATGTGTGTCCTCCATCCCCTTCTCTATTACCAGGAGCTGAGCATGGGCTCTGTGGACTGTGCTAGCAGCCAGGCCTGGCCCCCCAGCCCAGGCACTCTGGTTTCAGTCTTCCTAGGGAGGGTTGGAGGACAGAAACAAGGACTCACCTGTTCCCCTTGGGCCCTTTGCCCCGACGCTTGCCTTTGACCGGGGCCCCCAGGACTTCGGCATCAGTTGCTATGACACAGTCATAGAAGCCCTGGTTGAACTGTGAAATGATGTGGCACCTGTGGCCCAAAAGGGGAGGGTCAGTCCCAGGAGCATGCTGGCGGCCACCTCTCATCCCTGGCACCGCTGAAACAGTCACCCTTTCTGACTTTTTCCTCTTCTTAAACTCATCCCCCACTTAATGTTTGTGCTCAACCCCCTCAGTTGAACATGCAGCGACAATAGGTATCTCACAGCTGTGAGCCAGTCACTGAGAATCCATCAAACCCAGAGCCTGGCCTCCGAGTGCTTAAAACAGGCACATTAGCCGCAATGCCCAGCATGGCCCACCTGGAGCGCACGGGGAGTTCTCCGTTGAGCACGCAGGTGGGGACATGGAGCTGCTCCAGGAAAAGGCGCAGCCGGTAACTCCGCTCCAGTGTGTTGACGAAGATCAGGGACTTGCCCCGGATCAGCGACAGCTTGAACAGGGCGCACAGCAACAGAAACTTGTCTTCTTCGGTGGCGCACACCACCTGAAACTGCTGCAGCTGCTCCGACCCTGGCAGCTGGGACTCCTGCAACTTGAGAGTAACCTGGGGGGAGGACAGGCCTATGGTCAGGAGAGACGGAAGGACAGAAATGCTCCTGCAGGCTGTGGGCTGACCAAGCACGGTGCAATGTGCTAACATGTGAATGCAGGGCACCCGCGGGCCCCTCCAGCTAGTGGACGAATTCAAAGTACCCGGCTGTTGGGACAGCCGGTTGGCTCAGTTGGTTAGAGCACAAACTCATAACACCAAGGTTATCTGTTCAATTCCCACATGGGCCACTGAGCTGTGCTCGACACAACTAGATTGAAACAACTACTTGACTTGGAGCTGATGGGTCCTGGAAAGGGCACATTCTTTCCCAGTTAAAAAAAAAAAAAAGTACCCAACTGTCATGGGGCATGTAGGCCATACAACTGCATGCAAAGTATTCAAGGCACAGAACAAAAAGAAATGCACGACCAACGAATACAGTGAGGGGCAGCCCTCCAGCACAGTCTTTCTGAAAGCAGAGGTCACATAAGGAGAGAACTTTGGCCCTGCTGCTCAAGACGGCCTTTCTGCCCTTGGGGGTCCCTGCTCAGGGCTGTGGGCGAAGCCCTAGGGGACATCTGATTTTTAGATTTGGGGGGATGACTACTGGCTTCTAGTGCTTCAGAACCAGGATACTAAGCCAGTAACAACCATCCCCCCCAAATGTCAAAAGCTCCTTTGAGAAGGATCGAGTCCTTTAAGTGTCATGTGTCAGCGACTCCAGACACTTCCACGAGGTACTTACCGGGTTATGCAGCACAAGCTCCTTGAGTGTTTGTACATCCTCATTAAAAGTAGCCGACATCAGAAAAGCTTGATAAATCCGGGGCAAGTGACTAAAACAAAACAGAACGCCATCAGACTCCAACTCCAAAGACCTCCAGCTGGCGGCTGGACTTCTGCCACCAGCTCCAGACCCTGCAGCCTATTCTCAGCCCCACATGCCTCCTCCGTACCAGAGAAGACTCTTGAGCTCTTCCTCGAAGCCAAAGGAAAAGAGAAGATCAGCCTCATCCATCACCAGCAGCTCCAGCGAGTCTCGCAGTTTCAAGCTGTCTTGCTGCAAGTGGCTTAATATGCGAGAGGGGGTCCCCACCACTACATCGGGCTTCTCCATCAGCAGAGCTCTGCAGGGGGCAACACCTCAGCACAGGGGAGAAGGTCCAGCTAGGACCTCACCCCAGAACAGCCCTCTTTCTTGCGGCACACAAGCCCAACCCCACATGTCTGTGCAGTTTCATTCCTCTACAGCCCCGTTGCTTTCACCCACCTCTGAGAGGCCGAGTCATCCGCGGCTGACACATTGGCCACCCGGATGTCTCGGGCACAGTAGGCTGCCAGCTGCTGAATCATGGACTGGGCCTGCCGTGCCAGTTCCTTGGTGGGCACAAGGACGAGGCCTCTCACCGCCTGCTCTACCACGGGGCCTGTCTGCAAGAGCACAAATTAAAGACTTCAGCCAGCCAGTTCGTGTCATCGTGGCCACTGGATGTTTTCTCTAAGTCTTCCGGGCAATCTGACCCAACTGTTGTGACTTCAACGCAACTTAGCTGTGTTCTGATCAACCCCTGGCTTACTTCTCCCACCTCAGGATGTAGAACGAAGGGTTCTTTCCCCAGGCGCTAATCTGACAAAAGAACAACTTTATGGCTATGAAGTTACTTAAAACGCACCAGTTAGGGCGCTGGAGTTTCACAAGAGTCTAATAAGTAGTAGAGAAAGATATGCCCACTTTTTATGGTAGAAAGATTTACTCAAGATTACACCAAGAATGGTGGCAGCAGGGCCTGGACTACGATCCAAGTAACCTGGATTCCAGTCCACAACGTTTGCCACAACAGCACCAGATTCTCTCCGGCCAGCCCTCACAGGTAAGAGGCCAAAAGAAACCTGGTTTGGGGGAAAGACTGGGGGCGGTGTGTGTGTGTGGCGGGGGTGGGGGGCTTTCCAAGAGGGCACAACGGGCACGCAGACGCCTCCATTTCCCTTCTCCGCCTTTGGGCTCCCCGTCCCCCCCCCCCGCGACCCACCGCCTTCCTGTGGAGCAGCAGCTGCAGCATCGGAATGGCATAAGCGGCCGTCTTCCCGGAGCCAGTGCGGGCCCGCGCCAGGAGGTCCTTCCCCTCCAGGGCCAGCGGGATGGCCTTCTCCTGGATCAGCGTCGGCCGCGACCAGCCCAGGTCGGTGACGGCCTAGGAGAGACGAGGGGCGGCTCGGGTGGCGCGCTGCCCTACCGCCGCCCCCCGCCATGCCCGCCCGGCTCCTCAGCCCGCCCGGTACCTGCAGGAGCCGAGGGTCGAGACCCATGTGTTCGAACCCCAACGCCTCTGGGTCAGCCATGCTGGAGCGCTGTAGTGACACCGCGCACGAAAGGAAGGAAGAGCGTGATGACGTCTCAAAGCAATAACCAATCAGCGTCGGGGGAGCCATCGCCTCCCGGAAGTACTGGACCGTGGGCTTCCGGTGTTCCGGAGGGGCTCTGCGGCTGCGGCGGAGAACGGGACCGTGGTCTCGAGGCGGAGGCGGCGGGGGCTTGGGGGGGTCGCCTGAGAGCCCCACGGGTCCTCTCCTCTCCCCTGACGCTGCCTCCCAACGCCGTGCTGGGTTAGGGTTACCGGCACGGGCGGGGCTGCATGGACGCGGGTGTGGCCCCTCGGTGCCTGCCTCCGCCCACCGACGGGAGCCAGACAGCTCGCTAGTTCACAGTTGCGGGCTTATGTATGGCTTTACCGTCTTTAGCGCTGCTTTGGTCAGCCGTGCACTAGTCGTTATGCCCCACTGGCCGTACCCTAACAAACACATCAACCGTTAACGCGCTCTTTCATGACTCCCTGAGAACAGGCGAGTCGCCTACTGTAGCGTAACGGGAACCGCCGGTGAGTCCTGCCCCCGGGAGCAGTGGTGGGAACGTAGGGACTTGAGCGGGGACCACAGCTTTGAGAGTAGAAAGCAAGTGACAGTGGGCGTAGCAGCATACGGCAGAGACCACCGAGAGGCTGGGCTAAGGCTCAGGGCCACAGACAGCCCACAGCAATTGGACTGCACGAGGTTGAGGGCTGGAAGAGTGAGCAGCACAAGATAAAGAGGGAGATGGGCGGGTCCGGGTTCCCAAACCTGGCTGCCCATCAGTTACCTGCACAGCTTGGCTAAACATAAGAATTCTTGTTTTTACAAGATTCCCACCTGTGTTAGTTTCCTATTGCTGCTGTAACCAATTACAGTAAACAGTGGCTTAAAACAACACAAATTTACTTATGGTTCTGTAGGTCAGACAGAAGTCTGACAAGGTCTCACTGGGTTGAAATCAAGCTGTTGGCAGGACTGCATGCCCTCCTGGAGACTCGAGAGGGGTGATTCCTGTCTTGCCTTTCCCAGTGTGGCCTCTTGCTCCATCTTCTAGGCCAGCAGCGGTGGGTTGAGGCCTCACGCGGCATCCCTGCAACCTCCCTTTGCTTCCCTCTTCCACTTTTAGAGAAACTTGTGATGACACTGGGCACACCCAGACAATCCAGGATACGCTCCGTTTTAAAGGCAGCTGCTAGCACCGGTAATTCCTCTCTGCCATATAAGGTAACAGGTTCCTGGGACTAGCATGCGGACACCATTGGAGGGCTGTCGACCTGCCTACCACACCGCCCAAACAAACCAGCTCGATCAAACTGGATCTGCCTGTTGCTCAGGAGTCTGTGCCGATGAGTTTCCCAGACAGCCTTTTGCTCTGACATGGCCCCTGCATGAGAGCCGGAGGTGAAGCTCTGGTCTTTTAGGGTGAGGAGAGCAGTTCACGCATCTCAGGTCCAGTGAGGGTGGGACCAAAAATGAAGATGGGAACTGCCAGTCCTAGTGAGAGCTAGGGACTGGGTCAGGATGACAGGCGAGAATGGCTCCCTCCCACACACACACTTTTTTTGTGTGGTAAGGAGGTAGGCTGTTTGGTAAGGATGTTATATGGCCTAAGAAAAAATTTCAGGAAGGAAATCAGGGTAGTATGGGCAGGGGGTGTCACCAGAATTCCGCAGATGTAGCCAAACTGTATTGTAAAAAAACTTTCTTAGGCCATCATGTGTCTGAATGCCACACACCAGTGTGGAAATCTTCCTCCCCACAGGCAGCGCTGGTCAGCTCACCCTCCAGCCGTCACTCTTCTAACCTGCCCCATCAGTATAGTGTAATGCACTCCATTTGTCCTCATTCTGTTCCCCTTCTCTTGTCACAGACTCACAAGAGAAACCCAGGACATTCTGATCCATTGGCATCATCGAGGTACCCTCAATCGTGTCTACTGCTGGACAGACCGGCTGAAGCCAGTCCCAGCTCTTGTCGTTTCCTGTCCCATCATAGCCCAGGCTCGTCTCTGCTTTACTGCTAGATTCCAAGTAACAGCCAGAGCAGGAACGTGTCCCCTTCCTGACATGTCTCACACTCCCCAAGCCTCAGGCCAGAGGCCCACGCAGCCAACTAGTTCCAAGGCCATCTGATTTTCCATGTGTCAACTGTAACACAAAGAAAACTGAAAACTTTTAAATACCCAAAGAATTTTGGATGTCAATTATGGCATATTGACGGCATTTCCCCTCACTGGACTGTTAAGGCCATCCAGAGTTAGAAATAGGAATATGTAGAATTTCAAAAATACTTACAAAAATGTTAGACACAGCCTATAAATCAACACTTTTACAAGTAAAAGTAGGTACATATGGAATACTATAGGACATAAAGAAAAAAACATGGAGGAACTTAGTTGTGACAATAACAAAACCATGAAATAAAAATGTCACGAGTGGGCAACTAATGGCATTGTTTTCCACAGCAGCAGGGGATGAGGGAAGTGTAGTAAGCTGTGTTTAAACTCACTATCTGGGACTAACCTGCTCACACAGTTCCTTACTGATGGGTCTGCTTGGTTGACCTCTGTGAATGGCTACCCACCCACATCCCCAGAGACTGCTGTCAGGCCAAGCCCAGCCCCACGAGCCCACACACTGCAGGCCAGCTGGTCAACTGCAGATGCAGTCCAGGCCAGCAGCCTTCCCTCCATTTCCCTTTGTGCCTCCCCTCTGCCCACAACCTCTCAGTTTGTCTCAAACACAGCTACTACAACACGTTTTATTTTGCTGGAAAAGTCTATGTAGTAAAGAACCAAACCTGGCTCCATGAAGAAAACATTTACCACAGCTTAAATAAAGGATAGGAGAGGGAAGGGAGGAGTGCCCTGCCTGTGCTGTCACGACCTCACTCTTACTCGGAGGCCATATATGACGGAACTCCCAGGGGTCCTAGAGGAGCCTCTGCTTGGCCCTCTGATAAGGCCTTGATAGCAGCTGGGATGTCCGATTCTGGCACGCTGAAATCCTGACAGCAGCCACAGTAATGATCAAAAATGTGGATAAACAACGCAGAGGGACTGCTGGCGTTCTCAGCTAGTGACACACAGCACTTCAACTAAGAAGGAAAATATATAATTTATCAAAAAATAGTTTTAGTATATAGAAAAAGATTTCAATCTAGGGTCTCTGCCCCTTATTTACATTCACGAAGCCACTGAGTGAACCGGGCTGCCGGGAGCAGGGAGGTGGGGCCTCCTCGGTGGGGCATTAAGGTCACCTGCTGCATAAGTGGACCGAGACCAAGTTACAGGAGGAGGAGAGGCTTTTCATTTGCTCATTTTGTGACAGGGCGGAGGGGAATCAGTGGAGGTCAGAGAAGCAGACTTAGTCCTGGGTCAGCTCTGACTGCGCACAAACCCCATGACACCTGTGAAAGCTTGGCCCAATGTCCCGTGTCCTTGAGAACCTGTGTTAACAAGTGCTGACCTGGATGCTTTGTTGCCATGGAACCAGTGCGACGTATATTCTATTTTCACTTTTTCCTTTACAATCCAGGTGGATAAGGTATCGGGTGGGGAAAGAGCCAAACATCTGGGTGGGAGGGCGGGTCACGCAGAGAGGACACTATACCAGCTTCTTGGCCTCAAAGAAGCTCTTTAGGTGCCGCATCTGCCAGATGCCGGTGAGGATGAGGATGAGGGTCTGAGCGATGGACCACCACAGAACCCTCTGGTTGGTGCTCTCACTGGTCAGACGAAAGCGCTCTTCCCGATACTGCAGGGGACAATGGAGCCAGGGTGAAATGTGCAGAGACCAGCGCTCCCGGCTGCTGTGAGGACTGCGCCTCCCTCCCTCCCGTGGGACCACTCAACTGTGGGACCGAACGCCTCTGTCCCGCCTGATTCCATTGGGAGTGCCCACAGAAGTGAGGTGCTGCCCCTCCACAAGCATCTCTGCAGGGACGGAAATCACGCTCCTACCATTTCAAGCAGCATCCCAAGGTAAGCAAGCAGTGGCTAGACTATGAACTGTCCTAGCTTCGCTTTAGCCTACAGAGCTTAAAAACAAGGTGCCCTCCGCTCCATTCTCTGGACAGTTCACTAGGAAAGCCCCAAGCGGAAACTTCCAGTAGGCGTAATGGGTACAAAGGTCGGCTGCCACATCCCAGCACAGGGACTCCCTTACCCTTTGGTAATCCTGCTCCTTCTGGATCTGTTCCACTTGATCAAGCAGCTGGCGGGCTCGGAGCTGCAGCTCCGTCAGTTTGTCCTTGGCAGCAATCTCGGGGTAGTTGTTCGCATGCTCCCCAACCTGGATGTCTAGGTGCACACGCTAGAAGGACACAGGGGTCACGGGGATGGAGCCCCAAAGTCGGGAGGTCAGAAACACTGATGTGACAGTGTCCCTGGCTGTGGGGCAGAAGGCAGCCTCTGTGTCCCCAGCTGTGGCTAGGCCATAAATGGTCACCAATGACGATGGCAATGAATCAAAACTTTGGAACCAAGTAAGAGGTTCCGAGCAGCAGCCAAGGAAAACCCCCTTACCAGTCTGCCACCGGCGAAGAGCGCCATCCTGGTCGAGTTGGAATGCAGGCAGATCTGATGGTCGCCAGGAGTGTGGGACGTGAAGGTGAATCGGCCCTCAGAGCCGTACTGCCGGGACAGCACCACCTGCAACACGGCAGCCAGCTAAGCCCCGACCTGCGCCGACCTCTCCAGGGACAGCCCGAGTCCTCTGGGCCCCGCTGAAGGCCGCCAGAGGCAGCCTGCCAGGCGCCCGGGCCGCGGCCTGCGGCGGCCAGCGGCGACCCTACCTTGCCTTCGGGGTCCTTCACTTCCACGTGCATGCCCAGGCCGGGGGTCGAGGGCAGGAAGACCTCTCTCTGCTTATCCCACATCTGGGTGCGGTAGTTCCCTGCGGAGCAGACACAGCCGTTACAACGCGCCTGTTCCGCCCGGTCCTGCGCTCCGCGGGGCGCCGCGTCCGCGTCTGAGGGACACGCAGGGCCCTGGCCACCCCCGCCCCGCCTGACCGATGACCATGGTCTCGTCGGGGATTTCCTCGATGAAGCAGCGCTTCTCGGTCTCGCCGATGTGGAAGTAGAGCCCCCGGGTGCCCGCCGCGCACAGCGCGAGCAGCAGCAACGCCGCTCTCCCCATCAACCGTCGCCGCCCGGCCCCGACACCTGCCATCGCGCGCCCTCGGTCTGGCGCGCACGCGCGCGCCTGCGCTCAGCTCCCAGGCGACGCAGTTCGGCCGGGCGCAGTGCGCTGTGCGCTGAGACGCCTGCCCGCCCCGCCGGACTCCCACGCCCCGACAGCTGCCAACGCGCACTTTCTACCCAACGCACATGCGCGCGCCTGCGCCCCGCGCCCACTAGACGCAGCGCGACGGGCGGGGAGTGCGCACGCGCTGATAGGTGTTCCCGCCCCACCCTGCAGGCTGTGCGCGAGCGCGGTGGGCGTGGGTTCCGCGGCGTAGAAGCCGAGTAGGCGGGACTCGCTGTCCGCGCGGCTGAGCTGGCGCTTGAGCCGCGCTCTTGTCGGGGCGGGGGCGCCCCGGGGGTGGCGTCCCGGGGGAGAGGGGCGCTGTGGACTTGGGCTTACCGGCGTTAGCGTGCGGGCGGTTTGCTGCCTGCGTTACCGTGATTTTCTGACGCCCCGTCGGGTGGAGGGGCGGCTGCTGGGCTCCTAGGCTGCGGTCGGAGATGCTGCGAGGAGGGACCCAAGGTCAGCGAGGCTGGGCGTCGTTCTCGCTCCCTGTCCCCGGGCTCGGGTCCTCCGCTGGCCCGCGGAGATGTTGAGCAGCACGAGCCCAGGTCGTGGCTTCGGCGGGCCTGTGGGAAGGGCTAGGCCCAGCGCTCCCTGTGCTGAAGACTGTCCTTGCGGAACACAACCCCCACGCCCACCCCGAACGAGTCTCGGCATCCTTAGCTTTGTATGTGCTGCCTGCCGCGTGTTATCCCTAAGGCCTGGGATTGAACCAAGGCGGACACCCTTGTGGCGTTAACGAAAGAAGTCGTACAAGGCAAGCCTCCCTGAGCAGCAGCAGTTCTGTGGTAGGGACCGAAAGCCTGTTTTTTTAGGCTTTCTAAGCTGGAAATTTGGGTTTTGGTATGAACGCTCCAGATTTTTCAATACTAGCTCAACTTTTGTTCACACTATCTCTGGCCACACATAGCTGTCGGTCACGTGCACAGTTTGATCTGTCCAGCGGGGGACAGTCTTCATTCGGGTTCCAGTGACTTGACCTGCTTGTTGTTGCCCACCCTCCCTCCTGTAGCAACTTCCCTGCGTTGCCTTGGAACACACTGGTGCAACATGAGACCGAAAATTCTGCGTAAGGAAATCGAGGAACACTCAGACTGAGGAAGGTCACGGGGCTTACATCTCCTGGTGGCAGCACCTCTTCCTGTGGGACAGAGGAAGATGAAAACCACTCAGAAAGCTACTTATTGGGCCTGGATTAGAGCAAAGGGAGGTTGAAACTTCGTTTTTAATTTTTTATTAAGAATTTCCAAACACACGTAAAAGAATTGTTATAGTGAACATCTGTATGCTTATCATCAGATTCAACAATAAATTTTTTGCCTTTTTGGGTTCACTGATCCCTTTCTGCATTTATTTCCTTGTGTATTAAAGAAAATCCCAGACATCATCACTTTACCCATAAATACTTAAGTGTGTGTGACAGATAAAGACTTTTAAAAATACCATTACTACACTCAATAAAATTAAAAATAACTTTAATGTCATCTAATACTTAGTATATGTTCAATTTCCCTCATTGTCTCAAAAAGCTTTGACTGTTAAGTCAGGATCCATCAAGGTCCATTACTGCAGCCATTGACACGTCTCCTAATCTCCTTTGACATAATAATTCCCATTCCCTTTCTGTTGTTGATGACGGTATTTACTTATTGAAGCAACTGGGTCATTTGACCAGTAGAATTTTCCACATTCTGGATTTTGCTGCTTGTATTTTCATGTCATTTAACATGTTTTTCTGTCCCTGATATATCCTGTAAACAGAAGTAAAGCTAGGGCAAGATAATTTATAATAAAACAAAATGTGTTTTAGTTCCATTATAATCATTATCCTTTTTCCTTTTAATGTGCAAATTGTCTCATGAAACAATTGTCTCCTGTGCCCTTTTCACAGAACTCTAGTAGTCTTTAGGGGCTCCCTTGCTTTCCATTTTGTGCATCTCCTTCCCAAGACACAAAATAAGCCACTTATCCAATAGTTATCTCATGGGTTGCCTCACGGTCCAACAAAGAGTTACTCCTGGCAGATCAGCAGGTAATGAGGTGAGTGGTAACAGGTACAAGGGAGACGGCAAACTAGACCTTTTAGCATCTTTTTTATTTTTGAACCATGTGAATATGTTACCTACTTAAAATAAAGTTCAAAAGTTAAAGTAGTGTTACCGCCATTGTCTATCACAGTACCGTTTTATGGATTTCAGACCATCAATTGCTGTCTTTGGTTTACCCTAAAATGTCAACTCCATGACAACATCGATCCTGTGTGTTGTGTTTATCTCTGTATCTCCACCACCTAGAATCAAACTGGTATAAATATTTGTTTAATGAATCAGAATGTATACTTTGATGAAAAACCATATCAAACAAAAGCCATGGGATGCAGCAAAGGCGGTGCTCAGAGAATTTATAGTCATAAATGTCTACATTTAAAAAGAAGATATCAAGTCAATGACCTAACTTTACATTTTGAGGAACCGAAAAATAAAAAAAGCAAACTAAACCCAAAGCTAGTAAAGGAAATTACAAAAATTAGAGATAAATAAAAGAAGAGAAAAGCAAAAGTCAATGAAAGTAAAAGTTGATTCTCTGAAAAGATCAACAAAATTGACAAACCATTAAGCTAAACTGACAAAAAAAGACATGTCACTAAAATCAGAAATGAAAGTAAATATTACTACTGACCTTACAGAAATAAAAAGGATAATATTATAGCAATTTCACACCAATAAATACGATAATTTAGGAGAATTGACAAATTCCTAGAAACACAAAAATTACCTAAAATAACATAATAAAAACAAAGACAAATATGGAATGAGTGGCTTCCCTGGTGAAGTCTACCAACACGTAAAGAAGAATTAACACCAATACTACTTAAACTGTTCCAACAAATTAAAGAGGAGGGAACACTTCATGACTCATTCTGTGAGGCCAGCATTACATTGATATTAAAGCCAGACAACAACATCACAAGAAAAGAAAATTAGACCAACATCCCACATAAATATAGATGCAAAAGTAAAAAACACTCCAAAAACTAGGAATAGAAAGCAACTTCCCTAACGTGATAATGGACATCTACAAAAATCCCACAGCAAACATAATGGTGAAAGACTAAAAAATTTTCCTCTAAGATCAGGAACGAGGGTGCCCATTCTCACCACTTCTGTTCAACATAGTATTAGAAGTTGTAGCCAGAGCAGTTAGGCAAGAAATAGAAGACATCCAAACTGGGAAGGAAGAAAAACTATATTCACAGGTGACATGATCCTATATATAGAAAATCCAAAGAATCCAAAAGAAAGCTACTAGAGTTAAAAATAAAATACGTAGGAATAATTTAACCAAAGGAGAAGTCTTAGATACTGAAAACTACAAAACATTGCTGAAAGAGAGAAGACAAATAAATGGAAATAAATGTTCATGAAATGAAGAGTTGATATTGTTAAAATGTAATACACTACCCAAAGTGATCTACAGATTCAATACAATCCCCATCAAAATTCCTATAGTCTTTTTTTTTTTCAGAAGTGGAAAAGCCAAACCTTAAATTTATATGAATTGTAAGGGGATCCATATTGTCAAAACAATCTTGAAAATGAAAAATAAAGTTGGAGAACTCACAAACACTTCTGGGTTTCAAAACCTATAGTAATGGCCGGCAGAGTGGCTCAGTTGGTTAAGAGCGCAAGCTCTGAGCAACAGGGTCTCCGGTTCGATTTCCACATGGGCCAGTGAGTTGTGCCTGAGCTGAGCTGAAGCTGAGCTGCCAACAGGTGGCAGGATGGCTCAGCTGGTGAGAGCATGTGCTCCTAACAAGGTTTCCAGTTGACTCCAACATGGGATGGTGGGCTACACCCATCCATAACTAAAAATGAACATGGTACCTTGAGCTGAGCAGCCATGAGCTGCTGATGGGCAGCCAAATGGCAACTGGACTTGGAGCTGAGCTAGCTGTGCCCTCCACAACTAAGACTGAAGGACAACAACTTGACTGTTCCCCTTCCCCAATTCCGCAATGAAATCTTAAAACAAACAAACAAACAAACAAACAAACAAACAAAAACCTACTATAGTAAAAGCCTACAGTAATCAAAACAGTATGGTCAAAACAGTTTGGTACTGGCATAAAGATAGCATACAGACCAATGGAATAGAACTGAGAGTCCAGAAATAAATCCAATATATATATTCAATTGATTTTCAAAGAAGGCGCCAAGTCCATTCAATGGGAGAAAGAATCACCTCTTCAATATATAGTCTGGGACAGCTGTAGTTCCTCATGAAAAAGATGCAATTGGACTCCTACTGCATATCATTTACAAAAATAAGCTCAAAGTGGATAAACAACCTAAATATAAAAGCTAAAAACATCAAACGCTTAGAAGAAACATAGGGGTATATTTTCACAATCTCAGATTTGGCAATGGATTCTTAGATATGGCATGAGCAACAATAAAAACATACATGGATAAAATGAACATCAGAATTAAAAACTTGTGCATCAAAGAACATTACAAAGTGAAAGGACAACATACAAAATGGGAGAAAATATTTGCAAATCATATATCTGGTAAGGGATTGATAACCAAAATATATAAAGAATTCCTCCAACTCAACGAGACAAATAATCCAATTCATAAAAGACTTGAATACGGGTGGCCGGTTAGCTCAGTTTGTTAGAGCACAATGCTCATAACACCAAGGTTGCCTCATGGGTCACTGAGTTGCGCCCTTCACAACTAGATTGAAACTACTTGACTTGAAGTTGATGGGTCCTGGAAAAACACACTGATCCCCAATAAAATTTAAAAAAAAGACTTCAATAGACTTTTCTCCAAAGAAGATATACAAATGACCAATAAGCAAATGAAAGATTCTTGACATCATTAGTCATTAAGGAGATGCAAACGAGACCAAAATGGGATCACCTCACACCTACTAGGATGGCTATTTTTTAAAACAAAGTATTGACGAGGAAGTGGAGAATTTGGAACCCCCACGCATTGGTAGTGGGAATGCAAAATGGTGTGGCCACTGTAGGAAAAACAGTTTAGCACTTCCTCAAAAAGCTAGACAGAATTATCATATGACCCACCAATTCTACTACTAGGTATTATAAAAAGAATTATAAACAAGTACTCAACAGATACTTGTAAGCCAATGGTTATTGTAGGATTATTCACAATAGCCAAAAAGGTAGAAACAATATAAATGTCCATCAACTAATGAATGAATAGACCAGGTGTAATATAGCCAGACAATGGAATATATTTAGCCATAAAAAGGAATTTCTGACATGCTACAACATGGATGAACCCTGAAAACATTATACAAAGTAAATAAGTGACATATAAAAGGACAAATACTGTATGAATTCACTTATATGAAGTACCCAGAGTTGTCAAATTTATGGAGACGAAGTATAGAGGTTACCAAGGGAGGAGAAAGAGGGGAGGGAAATGGGAAATTGTTGCTTAATAGTTGGCTTCTATTTGGAGTGGTAAAAAAGTTTCAGAAATATAGTGGTGATGGTTGTACAACATTGTATTGGGTTGTTGGAAAAGTCATGACGTATTTTTTCTGATTTTCATTGCAAAAATGCATCATGACTTTTCTGATAACCCAATAAATATAATTAATGCCACTAAATTGTACACTTTAAAATGACAAAATTTTTCTTACATTTTACAATAAAAAACAGGGAAAAAACATATTGAGGTTGTTCCTTGGTTCCTTCACCTTCTCCCAGTCTCCAGATCCTTCTCCCACACATCAGCCCAACTTAGTTCTTAAAGCATTTATACAGTACTCCCTACTTAAAAACAAAAAAACAAAAACCCCATTTCTTACTTTGCCTTTCCCTTTTAGAAACAGTAACTGCTGTAAGTCTTGGAGGTTTGACAACTAAGTTTGTGAACTTGTTGCAATGATGTTGCTAACCTTTCTTGATATCAGAGGATTATTCATTATAAATTTATACCACCTGGACAATTAACCAAGTTTACTATTTGGAAGTGCTGACAAGGCCGCATGAAAAATTTATTATTTTTTAAAGATTTTATTGGGGGGATTGGGAGAGGGAACAGCATTGGGGAATCAGGAAAGGGGAACAAACAAGTTGCTGTCCTTTTGTTCTTCAGTCTAGTTGTGGAGGACGTCGCTTCACTGGCCCATGTTGGTATTATCATTGTGCTCTTCCTGGGTGAGGCATTTGCTCACCGGCCATTGGATGGCCGTTCACAGCGGTTCACGAAAGTGCATGCCCGCTGCTGGCCAGCCCCACTGCAGCCTACGCCATCGCCGGTGACTCAAGGCAGCCCAGCTCCAGGTCGAGCTGTTGTTCACCATCTTAGCTGTAGAGGGCACAGTGTTACTGGCCCTAATGTGGGATCCGAACCGGGGCCCTGCTGCTCAGAGCTGGCATCCCAAGCCAACTCCTAACCAACGTGCTACTTGGCCAGCCCTGCATGAAAAAATTAAGATGACCTGAACTTTTTGTGAATAATTCATGGCTCTTGCATCATGATAATACATACACCAGCTCACTGGGTCCTGTCTGTGAGGGAGTTTTTAACCAGTAAACAAATAACTGTATTGGAACACCCTTCCTATTCACCCAATCTGGCCCCCAGTGACTTCTTTCTTTACCTGAAGATAAAGGAAATATTGAAATAAAGACATTTTGATGACATTCAGGACATCAAGGGTAACACAATGATAGCTCTAATGGCCATTCCAGAAAATGAGTTCCACAATTGGCGCTGGTGTCAGTGCATAGCTTCCCAAGGGGAATACTTCGAAGTTTACTATAATTATATTCAACAATGGGGCATGTAGCACTTTTTCTAGGATTAGTTCACGAACTTAATCATCCAACGTTCATAGATCACACCCACGCATGAGTGGCATAGCCCCCAATTTGAATTCCCATCCAGATTCAATTATTTGTATCGTCTATGCAACTATTATGGTCAGATCACTGTCCTTGTCCTTTGCTGTAGCGTAGGACACAGTCCTTGCTTTCAAGTTGTTGGAAATATACACAGAACAATTCAGGACAATGTGGAACAGTGTTTCCCTAATGTCAGTCATCTGGGTGCCACCTTCTCATAATAACATCTAGTTAATATAGTCCTAAATGGAACCAATTATTACAAAGAAGACTATTATAGCTGAGAAGAGGAAAACCAGTATCTCTTGTCATAAACATCACAGATAACCTGTCACACATCAGGAAGACAAAGCAGTTTAAGTTCTAGCTTTATATTTCTGCCCATCAAAAGTCTTGAGCCTAAGATCTGATCTCTGTCAAAAAGGGAAAGAAGGACGAGTGGCGTTGAAGACACCTTAGGAGGAAGCGAGGCTTTCTCCTTGCTGTAATGAAGACTGAACTGCAAGGGACTGACTTGCTCAGTATGCGACTAACTACAATTTACAACATTTCGTCAATTCTGAGATGCAGTCTTTTTTTCACGTTTTGAAATAGGGCTGCATCTTACCATCAACAAGCTGTTCGAGTAACAGCGTTCTGGGTTTTTTTCCTTAGCAGTAAAATTTCTTAAAGCCGATGGCCACTTGCACTGGGTGAAACGGCACGGTACACTGGCGGAAGGCCCTGGCGTCCCACGGTGCCCACCTGGGAACCCCTCGCGTCCACGACAGCTCCACGTCCGCCCAGAGCGCGCCGGGAACTCCTGCTTCCCACCCCGCCGCCCACTGCCCGCGGCGCCTCGAGCGCGCAGGGCCGGCCGAGGTCCCTTTCCTTCCCGCTCAGCGCTCCCTGAGGCCTCCCGACAGCGCCCCGCAGGGGACACTGCCGGTCACGCGCAGACCCCTTCCCAGGCCCGGCACAGACAGGTCGCGCACGACCAAGGTCACCCCACGGGCCGCACCACCCCGGGGCCACAGACGCAGCGCGGACGCGGCTCTGTGACGCCACGGCCCCGCCCGCGCGGCGGGGGACTCCTCCCGGGGCGGGGCTGCGTGCTGACGCCACACGCCGGGGCGGGGCCGAGAGTTTGGTGCCTTGGAGTGGGGTGTCGGAGCCTCATTCGGGTGGAGCAGAGTCGGAGAGAGGTAAGCGCGCGCGGCCGCCGGCCCGGCCCGGCCCAGGGTGGAGGCTCCGTGCCCTTCGGACAGAGGACGGGAGTCTCGGTAGAGGGCGAGGCCGCCGCGCCTTCGCCGGCGCCGGCGCCGCGGTGACAGGGAGCGAAGCTGGATAGAGCGGGGCTGACCGCGGGAGGTGGGCGGGACGGGGGTCTGACGGACGGGAGCAGCAGCCAGTGGCGCGGCGGGCGCCTCCTGGCGGGCGGAGATTGGCGGGTGCGGGCGCGCGCGGAGGTCGCGCGGAGCGCGGAGCGGCACGCCATTGGCCGTGGTGGGTGGGGCCGCGCGGCGGATGTGAGGGAACGGGCGCCACCGCGGGGGTGACCCCCAAGGTCGAGGAGGAGTCACGTGAGAGGCGCCCCTCCCCGTCCTCTGCGCGCCCGACGCGCTGGCGGACGGCGCGCCCTTGAAGCGGCTGCGGGTTCAGGACGCCGGGCCCCGCAACCCAGAACACAGTGTGGGGTTGGCTCCTTCCCCGGCAGTCCCTGCGCTCCTGGGGCGACGCCCTGCCCCGCTGCCCTCAGTACCTGCGGTACGCAGCACCCCACCCATCCTTCTTGCTCCTAGGGGTGACGCCCTCGGTGAGCGGATTACCGCACAGCACCCCACGTACTCAGTACCCACCGTACCCATCCTTTCTCTGCGCTCCTTGGGGAGCACTCTTGAGCAGATTACCCCCGCAGCACCCCACTGTGATCAGTACCCCGCGCGCGGTACTCCCTCCTGCGTGCTGCTGGAGTGACACCCCTGATGAGCAGGTCTGCCCTGCAGTACCCAGCACGCTCCTCCTCCACTCTTCACGCACCTTTTCCCTTCCGCAAAGTTGCCTGACATAAGAGTGAGTGGTGTGCGACACTGGTGTCAGGGACCCTGCGGTCTCTGCTCTTCACCCAGAACAGAGGAGAGATGACTCTGAGGCCGAGGTGCGAACTCTGTGTTGGGTTTCGCTGCACCTGGCTTTGCGGTCCTGTGCTTCGCCGCAGGAGCCGGAGGCCCACTTCCAGGTGTGTTGCTCTGAGCAGCTTTAAGACCAGTGCGCCGTTTGCACGGTGGCACACCACAGGTTTTTATGCGCACCAGCGCCTTAGGAAAACATGCAATGCTATTCTAGCTTTGCAAATAAGCGGAGACTAAATCTTGTAAAGTTGGAGAAAGATCAGAGTATCCTGATTATTTTTTTTGAGGGCACTTTCCACATTTTACTTTTTTTGCTTTAGCAGCTGTATTGAGATAGAATTCACGTACTGTACAATACACTCGTTTAAAGTATGCAAGTAAATGATTTGCAGCATATTCACAGTTATACAACTGCCCCACAATTCATTTATTTTTAAAGACTTACTTTAATTTCAGAAACAAGAGTTTCTGTTGGTTTTCATTTAAATTCGAATGCTGTTTATTACATGCCAAATATTTACTGTGTTTATTATACCTTCACACATACATGTATACATATGTGTTTATCAGAGCTGCTTTTAACTACTCATGTGTCCCATTTGAAAAAGAGACTGCACTATCAACCTTTTAAAATTTTAGGTAGTTTTTATTTTGGAATAATTATGCAATTATTGAGATATTTAGTTTGAGAAATTGTGCATACCATCTGTGGTATGCAGTTACAACCAGCAGCACAGAAAGGTCCCATGGCCCTTCACCCAGTCGGCTCCAGTGGTAACATCTTGCAAAAACTGTGCCTCAGTGTCACAACCAGGTACTGACACTGACAGCTGTGAAGATACAGAACAGCTCTGTCACCACAGGGCGCAGCCTTTTGGGATTGGCTTTTCCCACTCACATCATTCTCTGAAGAGTCGTGTAGATTGTTGCCTGTATCTGTAGTTTGTTCTTTTTTGTGCCTACAGGTTATGGATGTACCACAGTTGATTTAACTGTTCAGCCATTGAAAGACACCTGGGTTGTTTTCATTCTTTGGCTATTATGAATAAGGCTACTACAAACATCCATATACAGTGTTTATGTGAACATCAGTTTTCATTTCTCTGGAATAAATGTCCGGGAGTGCAATCACTAGATCATAGGGTAGTTGCATGTTTCGTTTTTTAAGAAATAGCCAAAGTGTTTTCCAGAATGGCTGTACCATCTTACATCCCACCAACAATGTATTTGTAATCCAGTTTCTCCACATCCTTGCCAGCATTTGGTGATGTTATAATTTTTTTATTTACCCATTCTCATACATGTGCAATGATGTCTCATTGTGGCTTTAATGTGCATTTCCCTGATGGCAGGTGATACTGACCGTATTTTCATGTGTACCTTTACCATCTGTGTATCCTCTTCAGTGAACAATGCCTGTTCATATCTTTTCCCATGTTGCAATTGGATCATTTGCTTTTGTTTAAGTGTTATTTTGTTAATTCCTTATATAGTCTAGATATTAGTTCTTTGTTCAGTATGTGGTTTGCTAATATTTTCTGCTAGTCTGTAGCTTGTCTTTTCAATTTCTTAACATGGTCTTTTGCACAGCAAGAATTTTAACTTTAATGAAGTCTAGTGTATTAATTTGAATTGTGCTTGTGGTATCAAGTCTAAGAACTTTAGCTCTAGTTCCTGAAGATTTTCTCTTATGTACTTTTCTAAAAGTTTCATAGCTTTGCATTGTACGTTTAAGTGTGTGATCCACTTGGAGTGACTTTCTGTGTAAGGTGTAAAATCTAGATTGAGTGGGGTTTTTTTCTTTTTTTTTTTTTACTCTGGATATCCAGCCAACACCATTTGTTGAAAAGATTGTTCTTCCTCCACTGAATTGTTTTTGCATGTTTATCAAAAATCGGTTGTGCACATGTGGGTCTGTTTTCTAGTTCTCGTTTCTGTTCCATTTATCTTTTTTTCTATCTTATCATCAATACCACACTTGATTACTATAGTTACAGTAAATCTTGAAATCAGGTAGATTGATTCATCCCACTTTATTTTTCAAAATCGTTTTTGCTAATCTCATTTCTTTGCCTTCGTATATAAATTTTAGAGTAATCTTATCTAATATCTTAAAGAAATCTCACTGGGATTTTGATAGGAATTACGTCATGCCTGTATATCAATTTGGAGATAATCAACACTCTTCCAGCCCATTAGCACAGTGTATCTCTCCATTTGCTTAATTTTTTCATTGTTTTCATCAGTGTTTTGTAGTTAGCATACAAGTCTTGCACATGTTTTGTTAGACTTACACTAAGTATTCCCTCTTTTAAAATTTTTGGTTTTCATGTGTGTATGGACAGTATATAGAAATACAATTGATTTTTATATGTTTATCTCGTATCCTGTAACCCTGCTGAATTCACTTATTCTGTGAGTGTTTTTGTAGCTTCTTGAGGTTTTGTACATAGACAGTCATGTCATCTGCAAATAAGAGTAATTTATTTCTTACTCTCTGGTCTGGATGCCTTTTAGATCCTTTTCTTGCCTTACTGTCCTGGCTACAACTTCCAATACTGTTAAATAACAGGGACGAGAGTGGACATCCTTACACTACTCCGTTTTAGAAAGAAGCCTTCGGTCTTTCACCATTAAGTATAATGTTAACTGTAGGTTTTTGTGGATGCTTTATATCAAGTTGAAGTTCCCTTCTATTCTTAGTTTTCTGAAAGTTTTTATCATGAAGGGGTGTTGAATTTTGTCAAGTGCTTTATCTGCATCTATTGATATGATTGTGTGATTTTTCTTCTCTAGCTTGTCAATATGGTAGGCTACAATGTTTTTTGTTTGGGTTTTTTTTGTTTTGTTTTGTTTTTTTAATATTGAACTAGCTTTGTATCTCTGGAATAAACCCCACTAGGTCACTGTATATAATTGTATTTATATATTGCTTAATTCTCTTTGCTATATTTTGTTAAGCATCTTTTTCATCTGTATTCATGAGGGATGTTAGAGTTTAAAGTTTTTTTTGTACTTTGTCTGGGTTTGGTATCAGAAATATTAGTTTCATGAGATGAATTGAGAAGTGTTCCCTCCTCTTGTATTTTCTGGAAGAGATTCTGTAGAATTGGAGTTAATTTATCTTTAAACATTCGGTAGGCTTCCCCAGTGAAACCATCTGGGCCTGAAAATTACATTTTTAGGAGCTTTTTTAATTGCAAATTAAAGTTCTTTAATAGTTGTAGGGTTATAAAGTTATCTGTTCCAAATTGGGTGAGTTGTGGTAATTTGTACTTTTGTTGAGTTTTTCTCTATCTTTGTTGATCTTATGTCTAGTTGTTTTATCCTTTTTGAAGGCGGGGAGGTTCAAATCTCCAACTATAATTGTGGGTTTGTCTTTTTCTCTTTCCCCCCTTTTTTTTTTTTTAAAGATTTTTATTGGGGAATTGGGGGATGGGAACAGCCCTGGGGATTGGGGAAAGGGGAACAGACAAGTTGCTGTCTTTTTGTTCTTCAGTCTAGTTGTGGAGGACGTTGCTTCACTGGCCCAAGTTGGCACCATCATTGCACTCTTCCTGGGCAAGGCACATCAGTCGCCGGCTTCTGGACGGCCGCTCACTGTGGCTGCTGGCCACTCACGCTGGCTGCTGGCTACACACGGTAGCCCATGGCAGCCCCCCTGCCACAGGGGCTGCAGCCTACACCCTCGCCGGCGACTCCCAGCAGCCCAGCTCCAGGTCGAGCTGTTGTTCAGCATCTTAGCTGTGGAGGGCAGTGCCACTGGCCCTCATCTGTGGGATCCGAACCGGGGCCCTCTGGCGTCCCAAGCCAGCTCTTAACCAACGTGTCACTCGGCTGTCCCTCTTCACTTTTATTAGTTTGATTTGCATATTTTTCACTATGATGTTTGGTGCACACACACATTTAGGATTGCTTTATCTTCTTGGTGGGTTGGTTTTTTATTGTTATGTAATGGCCCTCTCTGTCTCTGGTAATTTCCTTTGCTCTAACGTCCATTTTATATGAGAATAATATAGCCCTTATTTCCTTTGATTTATGCTTGCATGGTATATAATTTTCATTGTTTTGCTTTCAACATTCCTATATCATTTTATTTGAAGTGAGCATCTTGTAAACAAGTATACAGTTGCCAATCCCTGCTTCGTAATTGGTGTATTTAGGTCATTTATGTTTAATGTAATATTTGACGTATTAGGACTTAAGAGTCTGCCATTTTATTCTTTATTTTCTGTTTTGTTTTGTTTCTCTGTTTTGTCTTCCCTGATTTCTTGTAGGTTACTTGAACATTGTTTTGAAATTCCACCTTTATTTGTATGTAGTGTTTTTGAGTATATATGTATATATCTTTGTATAGCTTTTTTAGAGGTTGTTTAGATATCACATTATATATACATAACCTACCACGGTCCACTGCTGTCATCATTTTATAGTGTAGAAACCGTACCTCCATTTACATCCTTTACCCTCCTCCATTGAATTATCTTAAACTATTTTCTCTATATACATTTAGAACAATACCAGACATGTAATTTTTGCTTCAACCATCACACATAATTTAGAAGAATCAAGAGGAGAAGGAAATTATATTTATTCAATATTTGTTCTTTCCATTGTTCTTGCTTCTTTCATGGTATTCCAGGATTCCTGCTTCTATCGTTTCCTTTCTGTTTAGAGAATTCCTTTAGCAGTTCATTGAGGGTGGGTCTTCTGGCAGCATATTCTCTTAGTTTTTCCTGAAGGATATCGTCACTGGATATAGGGTTCTAGGTGGACAGTTCTTTTCCTTCAGATCTTGAAAAGTGTGGTGCCGCTTTCTCTTGTTCTCCATAGCTTCTCATGAGAAATATGCTGTTCAAGTTGTTTGTCTGTAGTTTTCAGAAGTTTGTTTATGATGTGTCTTGGAGTAGACGTCTTTGGGTTTATTCTGTTTGGGGTTTACTCAGCTTCTTGAAACTGTAGGTTTACAACTCTTGCCAAATTTGGAAAGTTTTCAGCCATTATTTCTTTGACTACCTTTGCAGCACTTCCCTCTTTCTTTTCCTGGGATTCAGACGACATATTTATGTCATCATTATATCTGGTGTTGTAGTCCTACATATCCTGAAGGCCATTTTTTTCCCCCAGTCTATTTTCTCTGTTTTTTGGATTGGGCAAATTTTTTTTTTCTAGTGTCATGTTCACTGATTTTCTTTTGTCTCTTCCATTCTGTGGTTTAATTCATCCATTAAGTTTTTTAATTTGGTGGTTGTATTTTTAGTTCTGAAATTTCCATTTCGTTCTTCTTTATATCTTCTATTTCTTTGCTGAGGCTTTTAATTTTTCATTTGTTTCAAGTGGAAGCGTTTTGATGCTGGCTCATTTAACATCTCTACCAGATAATTCTGACATTTGTGTCATCCTGGTGTTGGTGTCTAGAGATTTTGTTTGTTTGTTTCAGTTGAGATCATCTTGGTTCTTGATGTGGTGACTGATCTTTGATTGCATGTTGTGTTAAGAAACTGGGTCTTATTTAAGTCTCTGGGGAGAACAGAGCAGAGCAGAGCAGGCCACCTCTGACACTGATGGGGGCAGGTGGATGCTGCCTGGCCCTCTGGCGGGCATGGAATCCAGGCTTCCCTCCTGGCCACCACTGACATTGTTGAGGGGGCTTATTGTCACCTAGTGGGAATGGAATTCCCTGATCTCCTCTGATGTTACCAGGTGTGGGGGGGTGGACCAGGTGTTTTCTTTGGGGTTGACTGCAGTGAGCAGTTATCGTCTCAGAATGTTTTGTCCTGCTAGGCTACCCTGGTCCTGGTCCTCTGGCCAGAGGCAGCTGGCTTTTGTTGAGGGTTGTCTACATTAGTTGGCGTTTCTGGGTTGCTAGCTTCTCCAGCACCTATTCTGAGATATACGAAGCAAAAAGAAAACCAAGAACTCAAAGCTGTGTCTTTCTTTGGGCCCCAAGGTCCCTTCCAAGTCTGTCTGCTCTCCATCTTTCAGAGTCTTACGTTTTGTTTTGTTTTGTTTTAAATGTAATATGTTTTTAGCTGCATTTAGTGGGCAACGGAAGTCCTGTTTATGCTTTTAAAATGTTTCATAAATCCTGATAAATGGCTTTGCTTGCCATGAAGGTTGAATACTTTGTGCTCTGAGCAGCACTTTTGAATGGTGCCTGTTTACCGCACCCTGGAACACTGCAGTCAGGGCACCTCCCAGCTCAGGGTGCAGCCTGGACAGATGATCTTGCAGACCCCACACACTGAAGCTTGTTGGGGTTCTGACTGTGGACATGGAAGTCATTCCCAGCGATCTGTTCAGCTACCCACTCCAAATTAACTTGCATTTCAGTTGACCTTGGGAACTTCAGCTTTTTAAGAGATATCTTTAGTTGGTCTTTTTTCCTGGTAAATTTAAAGTGTGCAGAGTGCTTTCATGTTTGCAGCATAATTACAAAAGAAACATTGTGAGGGAGCAGAGTGATCACCCCTTTCGCTGACTGGGAAAGGGGGTGAATGCAGATCAAGTGCTGTGTTTAAGGTGCGAGCCCCAAGGTCCCAACTCTGCCTCTTTGCCCGCAGGCTTAGGCATCATTTCCATGTAGGACTGGCAAAATACCTCCACGTTTAAAAGTAATCCTCACTACCTCCCTACCTCTCAGTTAGGTTTGCTGAAAGCATCACAAGTGAAAGACTGGATTCTTGGAGACTCTACTTCTGAAGGGAGAGTTGGTATTTGTGCTCTCTCATCTAATCTTTGCATCCCCCTAAAGCTAAAGTGCTTGTGGCAGCATCAGAGCTGTGCAGCCAGCATCGTCTTCTGGGTTGGTCGTGAGAATCTTCGAGTCCGAAACCAAAAAAAAAGAAGGAAAGAAAATGTTTGCAAGATGAGCTGCTGTTCTTTGGAAATGGTTGTCGGGCAGCGCCTGGGGACAGCCACTCAGTGGTGCGTGGCTGTTGCATGGAAGACTTACTTCGGGACAGGCTGTGCACAGGCTGTTTCTGCTGATGTGCCTCTTTAATTGCCCTCTGCCTGGCCAGTGTGACACTGATAGGCATCAGGAGTCGGTGTGTCCCCATGGGCGGTGGCCTTGGGCAGGGTGTGTGCAGGTTGCCCTTGAGTCAGGGTGTGTGCAGGTGCCCAGCACAGATAAAGTCCTACCTTCTTCCAGCATGTAGTCAGTCTCCTAAGGGCAGGGCCCTGAATGCTGAAAAACAAATTTTGCTTTGTTTTTTTTTTAACTTTTTCAACCGTATTGTTCTGAAATGTATAGGTGTATACTTGCACCTTGAAATTAATGGAGTACAGTCTCTTTGTGTACTTTACTGATGTTGATAGGTTCACTTAGTTTTTCTTGGACACTTTCTTTTTTAGAAAACAACTTCATTGAGGTATAATTTCCATGCCATACAATTTACCCATTTAAATTGTGTGGTCGAGTGTTTCCAGTCTAATAGAAGGTTTTGCAACCATCACCATAATCTAGTTTTAGAGCATTTTTATGCCCCCTAAAGAAACCCCCACACTTGTCAGTGGTCGCATCTCACCCCGCCTCAGCCCTCGGCAACCCTGCGTGGACTGTCTGTCTGTAGAGCTGCTGCTTCTGAACACGTCATATAAATGGAACCACACGACCTGTGGGCTTTGGGAATGGCTTAGTTCACGGAACATAGTGTTTTCCAGGTTCATGTGTCATGTGTCAGTGGTTCTCTCCTGTTCTTTGCTGAATGTCGTCTGTTGTGCGGCTCTACCACATTCTGTGTTTGCCCTTCACCTGCTGGCGGACGTCTGGCGTGCCCACTGTTTGACTGGTAGGAATAATCGTGTACAAGTTTCTGGACACATGCTCTGAGTTGTCTCAGTCATGTCCCTAGGAGTGGAATTGCCGAGTTCCTTGGCCAGTCTGTGTTTGCCGTTCGGAGGGACTGCCACCTACTGGACTGCCGAGGGCTAGAAATGCAGCTTGTCTAGGGTCCCACCAGCCGGCGGCCTGCTCTGGGCAGAGCAGGGGGAGGGAGCAGTTTTGTGGTGGTCAGTGCAGCACTGTTAGTGCGGCGTCCCAGCGGCTGGTGAAGGTGCTACTGTGTTTGAGGAGAAGCCGGCCGGCCATAGGTGTGTCAGGCTGCCGAGGTAGTGATGACATGGGAGGGACACACGTGTCCTTCGGAGCTGAATAATTAAGAAAGGCAGCCCTGAGAGTGGCAGTAGGGGGATGGTTGCCATCGGTGTCTTTAGCGGCCCGCTGCCTGCCTTCAGTTTTCTCGTGGGAGAAGTTGGAGCGTAGGTGGATGGAGGGAGAACTGCTGAAGGAACCCAAAACTTTGGCTTTAAGGTACAAACACTGCAGGGGTTAAGTTTGCATTCCTAGCTAGAGCCAAAGGGTCACTTCGGAGGAGCAGGTTTGTGTGTGTGTTTGGCTTGTTTTGAGGCACCCATTCTGCCTTTCCCTTGTGCCCATCTGTATTTTCTGAGCAACAGAGCAGCCGCACACACTGCCGGTGACGGTCCCTTAGGCGCATTCTGATCATCCTCAGGCCGAGAGGCAGGGTCTTACACGCAGTGCAGAGGACGGTTCATGAACATTCATTTCTGATTCCCAGCAGGTCTCGGCCTGGAGCTCTTCCAGGTGGGTGTGCAGGTGGGCCGCTTGCTTCCAGGTAGATTCCTGGGCAGAGGCCTTGGTGAGCCGGAGTCCCTGCCCAGGCGCCCCTCCTCTCCCAGGGCCCCTTTTGCCCAGATTGGAAGTGTCCTTGTCCCTTTCTGACGGGGTCCCCGCCCAGTGGCATTTGGGGTTGTTGGAAGTGGTTCCGAACCCTCTGGGAACAATTTGAATAAACTCTCATAATCTGGAGGACAATCAGCTTTCATAAAATGGCTGCTTTTCTTAGGAGTTATAAATTAGACTTAGTAGAATTATGACCTCAAGTGCAGAGTCCATTCAGATCAGAAGCAAATAGATTTATCCATCCCCTCTCCTCCCTCAGGCCTGGGTGTTTCCTCCCTTCCCCTCCCTCACCCCCCCCCAAGCTGTGCTCCCCTTAAGCCCTGACCTCTCCTTCCTCCAGCCCGTGGCTGCCATCACTGAAGGGTAGGGAGAACAGGGACTTTGCTGTTAGGAAGCCTGGGCTGGGAGCCCGGCTGTGCTCTTGATGGCCCTGTGACCTTGGGAGGACGTAAGCAAAAACTCAGGGGTGCTCTGTAGGACGGAGGGGTTTGTGGGCTAGTGGAGAGTCCGGCATGTCAGGTTGCTGCCCAGAGTGTGCAGATAGGAGGGCTGGGCATGTCCGTCTTCCCTGTGTGAACGCTTTCCTCTGACCCTCTGAGCCGGGTCCCTGTCCCCATCCCACACCCCATGGTCCCCACCACGTGTCCCTGTGCTCCTCCTGTTTTCTCACTCTCTGCCTTTCCGCTTCTGCTTCCGGAGGAGCACTCCCTTCCGGAGGCTGCTCTCCCCTCCAGCCCTGCAGACCCTCCCTTGGTGGCTGCGCCCTCGCTCCCAGGAGGTCTGCTGGCACTCTGGGCACTCTGTGCTGTCTGTGGTTTTGTTAAAAAGTTCTTTCTCTTCTGCTCAAAGATAAGTTATTTGAGAACCCTTTCCAGTTTCTCTGGTTCTGCAAACACCGTGAGCCCTGCAGGCACTCAGTAGTTCCCGGGTAGAGGAGAGTTGTTTTGCAGTTAGTCCTGATCTGATCCCTAATTGGTCCATCCTTATCCCTTTCCTGGTTGTTTTACAGGACGTGTGAACTTAGAGCACGTCGCGTGTTTACACTATGCAGTGGGCTGTGCCCCTCAGACCTGACTTAGCCACGTCCTCGGTCACTGCATGGAGAGGCTGAGGCCACCTGCCACATGTGCCCCTGAAGTCTGTCCCCCAGCTGAGCCTGCGGCTTTTCCCAGGAGTCTTGTCCACTGAAACACTCACTCTAACTGCCCCTCTTTTCTGTGCAGGCGGTGGTGAGAAGCTCCTGGACAAGAATGTTTCACTTAAGGACTTGTGCGGCCAAGTTGAGGCCGCTGACGGCCTCCCAGACTGTTAGGACGTTCTCCTGGAACAGAGTGGCGGCCGCTAGGACGTTTGGGAACATCCGGTGCTACACGGCACCGGTGGCCGCAGAGCCCTTCCTGAGCGGGACAAGTTCCAACTACGTGGAGGAGATGTACTATGCCTGGCTGGAGAACCCCAAGAGCGTTCACAAGGTAAGGCTTACAGGAGCGCCACCCTCTATGTCTGGAGCCAGCCTGCTGTCGGCCCGTCAGCGTCCAGGTCAGCGCGTGCGTCCTGGGGGCACCCGGCAGGCGGCCAGTGGCAGGCGGCCGCCCGGGCCCAACACACACTGCTCCCTGGAACGGCAGCAGCTAACCCGCCAAGACCTCGAGAAGCACTTGCACCACTTCCAGGACCTCAGCAAGGCTGCTGGAGGGTGGGGACGCGAAGAAAGGAGATCCCAGGAGGGACCAGCCTGGGGACGCTCCTCCGAGCCGGCGTCTGGACCTCACGTGATGTCATTGTCACTCAGTCTACATTGCAGTCTCCTGTTTTCTCCTGTACTTGAGAGAAAACTGCACGGGGGCTCTCTTCTGCCATCTGTCACCTGTAAGGCGCTGCCAGCTGAGTGCCTCTTGTTACAGCATGCTTGGCCCAGGGCACACCTGGTGGCAGGACTTCTCAGCACTTGGCCAGTGGATAGTTGTAGGTTTGGATGACCATTTGTTGGTTTTCAGGCCAGGCAGCTGGCCTATTGTGGGAGCTGGGGGGTGAGTACCCGAGCTGCCCAGGAGCAGAGGGCATGGGACACAGCAGGGGTTGGCACAGAGGTGTGTCATGCAGGCTGGCATCGTCACTCTTGATTTGACCTTTTCCTTCCTTGAGAATATTGGGGTCTCCATTGGGCCCCGAGGATAACCTTTACCCTGAGGTGCTGGTGACATTTAAGATATGATGCAGTCATGTGACTGCTGGAGCCAGCAGCCCTGTCTTGTCAGCAATGCTGCCTGTTGGCCCTAACCTCAGTGCTCAGCAGAGGAGGGCAAGGAGCCAGGTCCTTCCCATTTCCGCGGCCACCCGAGCAAGGGGACCCCTGGAGTCTTTCCCAGGCTGTAAACAGGACTGCCTGTGCTGTTGCCGGCTGCAGGTTTCCTGTGACAGTGGCTGCAAGCTTGTCTCTAGAGTAAACTCAGCCCAGAGGTCTCGGCTCAGGCTGTCACCTGGTGTCAGGCTGTGCTTTGCTTCCCTTTCCCCAAACCTGCCTGCGTGTGGAACCGAGCAGGTCTTCTTAAGTTACAGCTGGTTTTAGAGAGAAAGGCAGCTGGGTGGACACAACGAGACAGGTCTGGTTTCAGGACGATGGAGAACGTCACGTGGCTCTGTGGGCAGGGCCTGGAAGGGGCCAGGGCACAGAGGCTCCTGCGGAAGCTTTTGGAAGGGTTTTAGGGGATATGACCCTAGAGCAGTGATGCCTAAGTGTGCTGATTTTCCTCGAAAAGCTTTTTTTCTTTCCTGAGGTACCTTACTATTATCATTAGTGTTTGTGTTAATATCGCATCATTATTGTTTTTTTAAAAACTCACTCTTCAGAGGAGTGTTAGGTTCACAGCAAACTCGAAGGGCAGGCACAGAGTACCCACATACCCCCCCAACACGCAGCCCCCCCTACTGTCGTCACCCCCACCAGAGGCATGACCTTTGTTCCCGTTGATGAACCTACACTGACACGTCATCGTCACCCCAAGGCCACAGTCTGTATCAGGGTTGGTTCTTGGTGGTGTGTGTGCCCTGGTTTTGGCCAGATGTGTAATCACAAGTGCCCCTCACTGTACCATCACACAGAGAAGTTTCGCTGCCCTGAAAACCCTCTGTGCTCTGCCTATTTTTGAAAACTAGTTTTACCACGTGGTATCAGGGCAGGCACTGGGGGCACCTCGGGCTGGGAGGGGATGGTCATGGTGGCCATCGTCCCCGGGGTGGGACGACACGGTGGGAGGTCTGTGGGGGGAGAATCCAGGGTGGGGATCGGGTCCCTGGGCTCTGAGGGTCAGAGTGGGCACCTCGTCAGAGACTCGGCAGTGGGGGTGGGTGGAGGAGCTCAGAAAGGGACTTGACAGTTCGCTGAGGGCACGCGTACTGGCGTCTTCTGGCCAGATTTTATGCACTGGCTTCTGTTGCTGGGGTTCTCCAGGGTACACAGCACCTTCTCAAGGGAGAAGGACAGGGTGGCGTAAACCAGTGGGCAGGCAGCAGTCCCCGGTCCCCTCACCCCCCGCCATCCCAGCACGGTGGGGCTGAGCACCTCGCCTTGGGCCTGGCCAGTGCTCGTTTTCCAGGGACACGGTGCAGATCTTTGTTCCGGTTTTCAGAGGCATCTGTGACCCGGGGAGGAAGGCCTTAGGAGTAGCAGCTTGGTTAAGAACGCCACGTTTGGCTGGCTGTAGCACATGTAGTTCAGGTCGAGGTACTGAAGTAGATCTTGAGGTTGATTTGACCTTCTGACGTCTCGTGTGCATCAAGACAGGCTGGGCTCCCTGTGCTGACCTGTCACTCTCGCCCTCCGCCACCAGAGCAGCTGGGGGAAGGGCCAGCACAGAACTCCTCCGAGTCTGGCAGAAACAGAACAAACTTAGCATCTCCCCCTCCCGCCCTTCTTTGCTGTGCTTCCCTGTTATTATTTTTTAAAC
Organism: Hipposideros armiger; assembly: GCF_001890085.2. Lineage (NCBI taxonomy): Eukaryota > Metazoa > Chordata > Mammalia > Chiroptera > Hipposideridae > Hipposideros > Hipposideros armiger. The sequence goes on from NW_017732035.1 coordinate 345,816, forward strand.
TTTTTGTGATGTTTTTGAATATACAGTAGAGAGAAGTACAAAATGAGCATCCGTGAGGAGAGCCATTGCCCACCATGGGCAGCTCTGTAGTTTGCAGACTCTAAACAGCTGCTCTCCCCACTCGCTTTTCTGATTGTTGGTCTGTTTAGTGGGGGCCCATGAAGGCAGGTTGCAGATCTGTGTCACCTTGCCATGAGTGTCCGGGCTGGCTATAGCTAACGGAGCATGTTCTTAACAAGAAATTAACAAAATTAACAGGCCATCCTCTGCTGTAATCGGTTCTCTGTATTTGGCCCCTTGTGATTATCTTTTTTTTTTTTTTTTTAAGATTTTTATTTTTTTATTGGGGAGTTGGGGGGATGGGAACAGTGCTGGGGAATTGGGGGAAGGGGAACA